>NW_020955760.1:105665-290426 GCF_003031625.1 Empidonax traillii | reverse complement strand
ACATGAAAGAAAGTTTGGTTTTTTAGCCTTAACCTTCTTGGCTTCTCTGTATATTTAAGTACATTTTCACTCTTTCACCCAGATTCACATGATCAAATATTCAGGGACTCGGGATTTGGCACACCAGGTTCCACAAAGCACCCGTTCCTCCCATAAAAAATACCCTTCCACTTCCTGTTCCCAGTTTTACTCTTCAGCTACAGCATACCCATCTGCTCCACTCTCCTGATTCACATCTCCTCCAGCTCTGCTTTTATGCTGACAGCTGTAATGATGAGCTAACAAAGGTCATTCATTCTTTCACGTACTTTTCCTTCTATGCGCTTCACTTTCACTGAGTAAATTCAGAATGTTTACTGATCTAATACATCCAGTTCTCACCTTTTTTCCCCCTCATCTTTACTTCTGTTATATCCTGTTTTCAGATGCCTAAAATTAGAGTGATATCTCCTGAGGGAAGAGCACACACTTTGTTAGCTAAAGCCTGACAACTTTGGTAGCACAGCTTTTGCAGATACAACATCATACACAACACTATCCCATATATAATAAGTGAAAACGTGACACTAACGTAATATAGAGCCCAACAGACCGTTCACAGCCATTGCCGCTCAGAAAAGAAGTGCACTCTGAGGAAAGCACTGACCTAGAAAGGGAGGCATTATTTGGATGGCTTTGTTATCCACTACGCATCAAACCTTACTCACTTGAAAGACACGGAAGTCATCTATGCTGGGGAAATGTTTACTTTGCTAACGTGATTAAGCTCAGCTACTCAGAGTTAAAGTCTCAGCATAACCAGGCCTCCAGCTGCGACTCGCATTAATATAATGGGTACATGTCCCCTTCTGCAGTGGCCTTATAAAAACACAGTGGAACAAACTGGGCTGTATTAAAAAGCTCTTCCTGTGCCCCCTCTCTATTTGAGTGACGCAGAATCTGATAAAGCTCACCAGATAGGGAACAGAAGTGTTGGTCTTTAGTAGGAATTAGATTTTCATAAACCCTTGGACTTTAGGCTAACATTGTCAGTAGCTTATTGGCTCCTGCAAAGAAGCCAAATATTTTTTAAAAAGAGAAGTTTGTGATGACTAAGAATAAAATTACACTACGTATCAACTTTCAGAAAAAGAATCTTTGTTCTTACACTGAATGTGATCCAGCCACAACAATTTAATATTCTCCAGTAATCCTCTAAATCTTAGATTTGTACATCACGCAACCCACAGCACTTGCCAAATCGTTCCAAAAATAAATAGGTCAGGAGTCATATTTATCTGTTAATATGTTATTATGAGACTCAGATTAGGTCAGGAACATTGGGAAACTGGCCACAGAGTCACTCTTCGCCATAAGCCAATAACCCATCAGCCATGACACGCACAGCTGACTGAGCTGGCACAGGAAGCCTGGGAGCAGAGTCGTGGCAGGTCTCTGAGCACTCAGGGACCATCCTGGTCTGCCAGCAGAATCCCACAATGGTGGAAGATGCTGGGATGTTTCACCACCATGTCCAACTCGATTTAGAAGTAGCAGAAGGAAAATTAATATAAAGTTTGGTGATTGAGTTCCTATATAGGATTTCTACCAATTTTGGTTCTGATGAAACATGCAAGTAGTTCTAAAGGAGTGATTCTGAGCAGCCATGAGCCACACCATATGGATCTAGACTTGAAAATAAACTTTACCTGTCCCTTCCTGAACTAATTACACTAAATTTACTCCTCAGCATTAGTGGCTTTAGGATCAGAATTTACAAACGGTCCAGAGAATGCAAACAGTTGTTGAGCTTCTATAGCAGTTCACTTCCACTTCTGAAGTGTTTCCCAGGTCAAGACAATTTCCTCTTCCCCTCCCCCCCACAAAGTACTGATTAACCAAAGTTTTGAAGCTGAAGATAATCCACCAAGTAATAGAACCTTAAAGCAGTTTTTTGTCGTATTTTTTTTTTCTCTCCAAACTTTCATAATGCCTAAAGCCCTTCACAAGTCAGTATATACTCTTGTCATGTTAGTCTCAGATGCAAGGGTCCCTAGAGGGAATGGCAGACAACTCTGGAGCAAAAAGAGCCTTTTAAACCAAAAGGAAAATTATCACAATAGGTTAGATTGAGACTTTCAAGCTATTCCTGCAGCATCAGAAAAGCACATCTTATTCCCAGTACCAAAGCCCACACCAAAGGGGCTTTTCCCCCTCAGAAATTTAAGAACTCACAAGTAATTTATAGGTACAAACACTTTTGCATGGATCCAGTTCAGCAGAGTGGTAATTCCTCTGAGTTAAGTGGGTTCCTACTCAGCTTTCTCCTCGCCAGCAACACTCTCCTCATTGTGGCTCCTGCACAGCAGGAGCTTCCTGCCCTAGATCTGAGCAAAGGGAGCTTCATTCTGACAGTATTTATACCACTTTTGTAGGAGTTGATGTTCAGCCATTACAGCACATCAGATACCAAAACAGAGCCCTTAGTCAAGAAACTAAAAAGCTTCAAAGTCTCTTTTGGGCAGTGGAGTCCAGTACGTTACTTCTAGTGCATGTTTTACCTCTCTTTCCACATCACAGGTATCCCCTTGGCAATACTGGACACTTTATCTCCAGTCAGTTTTTTTAATGCTTCCAGAAACAGAGAGATACTTTATGAGACTGGGCACAGTACATAACTTATTAGAGTGCAAAGTGTCTCAGGAGATCAGTAGCTACAGGATTTTCTGAAGGCGATAGCCAAGTGATAGTTCCAAACCACGAGCAAGTAGCAGGGGTTTTTTGCCCAGCTCCTGGACAAGCTCTGAGCTGCCTTCCCACAGAGCCCTCCCTGTGCTGTAGGTCAGCCCTAACCCGCTTATCCTTCTGTTGCCTCCCTCTCTGCCTCTCTAAATCTAAAGCAGCCAAGTGAGGCAAGCAGGGAATGAGCTATGAAACAGGGAAAGGTGAGGGTAAGGCACAACCTGAAAACAACTCTCCCTTCCAGACAGTAAAATCAAGCCCAAGCAGCTGAAGGGCAAAGGATGGAGTGCACACCTACGTAGCTGCCGAGGGTCTATCAATGCTCAGACTGTTTTAACACAGACAAAAGTAGATTCTCTGAAACTCTGAAGATTCAGAATAGCTTTTTTTTTTCCTTTTTTCACAATAGCTGCTTGCTTCAAGAGGATACAAAGCTGAGGCTGGGTGAAATCTTTCAGTCCAGGTCTTCCTCTCAACTCAGAAAAGTATGTAAAAGTAAAAGCGAGATTTCATAATATGGGGATTAAAGAAATTTTTAAGATTTGCCCTCATAAAATCAAATTGTCTGCACATTTTTAAGACAAAATTTTGCTGATGTGTACTAGAAAAGCATTTCAATTTTGAATTGGTTTTTAGCTTTTTACATTGATTTTTTTTTTAGACCTTTCATTGATTTGTAGCCCTATATTTCACTGATTTTAAAGCAATAAAAGCTCAATTTACAATCAATTACATTTGTTGACATTGATTTAATACATCAGTATAATAAAACAATTATTTGGGTCAAGCAAAATGTTTCATTCAAACCTAAAGACTTTTTCTACTGTTTAAAGTCATTAACTATTTTCATGTTTCGTCAACCCAAAGTGATTTCTTCCTCCATTTTCAGAATTGATAAAGTTAGTTAAGAATAATTTTAAAAAACAGTGAAATATTGTGTACATTAATATGTTTTTGTAAAGGAGAGGTTTCTACATGGACTTTCAAGCTTTCTAAAACTCTGTGTGGTTGGGGTTTTTTTGTTTGTGTGTTTGATAGAAGTAAGAATCTCACATGACAGAAAGTGCCAGCTGGTAAATGGATTCATTTCATATACTGCGATATCCCTACAGGTTTATGGGGTTTTTATCATCAGTGACATCAATAAGTTAAAATTTCCCTTTGAAAACAAAGTATTTTGAACTTAACACAACTGTATAAAAATTATATAAAATTTAAAACTGTACAAATTACTGCATACTTTGTATGGCTTAATGAACATATTTCAATATATAATATTGAGTTGATTGTACAATTATATTATAGGAAATTATAAAATAGAATACTCAAAAACATTACCTAGAAATTACAGGGAAGCCTATTGCAATAATCAATCCCTAAAACAGTGGAACACTACTTGGTTACTACTTAGAGTTACTGTACTGGGAGTCATGGCTAGGAGCACAGAACTGAGGGAGTTTTTCCCATGTACTAACTTAGCTTTTGTTACTAAATGTCCTTTGGAAAAAGTAATTTGTAATTGATTCCTAGTTATCAAACAATATTCACATAGAAATTCACCACATGGTTTAATTAACGTTTACAAACTACCCACTGGTTTTGCTCTGCAACACAATTACACACATCTCCACCAACACCTCTACGACAAAAAGGTACCTACACAGCACAGATTGCCTAACCAGACTCGGATCAACCTTGTTTGCGTTGTTATACAAGTGTTAATTATATGATCTTACTTCCCCACCACGAGCCTTCCCATGCCATCCAAGGCACTGAGGAGAAATGGAACTCACTCAGTAAGCAGACTGAACAACAAAGAGAAATACTGTCTATGCCTAGCTCTCATTTTTCAGTTTTGCCTCCCAAAACAGATGTTCACTTCCTACCAGGATTTTTCTATTGTTTTGTTTTTCTACTATTTGGATGTTTAATAAAATTATTTCACTCATTCTGCACATGGTCCTCAGTATTATCTAATGCATAGCCTAGCTCAGCTCCCAGCCACATTTCCAACACCTGTTAATTATCCAGAGTTTTGCAAAGTAAACTAAGGCATCATGACAAGTCAGATAGAATTAGCAACCTGGAGAAACTTGGGCTTAGGGAATTTGCTCAGCATTATGCTGGAGTTTTGCAACAGACGCACTAAAAAGCTTCACGAACAGTTTTGTCTTTTTGAAACTTCAATACAAAATATCCCCCCCCCTTTCAAACTCGAAGGCTCTTCAGAGATCTTTCTGGTTAGGAGTTCAGTGATGGGGATTTTTTGTTTGTTTGGTGGGGTTTTGTTTTGTTTGTTTTTGTTGTTGTTATTCGTTATTGGGGTTTTTTTGGTTTGCTTGTTTGAGATTTTTTTTCATTGGTTGGTTTTTCGGTTGTCATTTTGCTTGATTTAGGTTTTTGGGGTGGCTTTCATTTCCTTTTTTGAGGGGAAGAGTTGCTTTTGCGGTTGTTTTTTTTTTCCTCCATTCTGAAGCAGCAAAGATCTGTTTTTAGCTTTGAAAGAGCAACAAAATTGGGATCTTTTATCTTGGATCTAAATCAAGCGGCGTGTAGATACCAGGAGCGTGAGAGTGCCTGAGGTTATCAGCCAGAGCAGCCATGCCTCGGCAGTCAATGCAGAGCTTGCACTGAATCCACGGGATCCACCCTCTACCTGCTTATTACATATTTGAGCCACTCATTTTGGTTGCTGGCATAATAAGGTCAGCAGAAGGTGAATCCTGCTCTCATCCTCTCCCACTCTGCAGGTCTGCAAACGGCGTTCAGAATGCTGTCACATCCAACTGACTGCCAGCACACAGATGATGCTCTTTTTGATGAGCAGTCCGAATCTCCCTACCACACATTCCCCTTCACACATGCCTCACAGAAGGAGATAAAGATACACAGGCAGAAGCCAATTACTTCGGATCAAAAAGAGAGATTAGCACAAGAACAAACGGCAGTAAAGATGTTCAAAGTCAGTGAGAACTGGGCACCTAATTCCCATTTGGCATCTCCCTGTCACAGCTCAATCATTTGCCAAGGTTTTCTTAAAAAAAAAAAAAAAAAAAAAAAAAAAAAAAAGGAAAAAATCCCTTCCTGAGCAAGTCTACCAATTAATTATCATTGATATTCACTGAATATGCAGCTTATGGCACAAGATTTTCTTCAAAAGAGGAAATTACTTCCCATCCAAAAGAACACAAGACTAACCGTATAAATCCATTTTCACTGGGTTTTATTTGATGTTTGTTTCTGAAATTTAAACCAAACACTTTAGATATGGCCAACGACTTTCATAAATGGTTACATTTAGAAGTCATTCATTGGCTTTCATTCAAATCTGTTTAGTACTATAGACACACATTGTTAAGTGATTACACTTGGTGGTGCTTTAGTCTTTGAGGATTGCTAATGGGATACAAACTTTTCCACTCCATTTGGGTAATTAAAAACCACTTTCCCCTATGTCCAGGCTGAGACAATGTTCAAATCCTATCTGCTACTGGCAAATAACAAACTGCAGAGGATGAAGTACCATTTAGAATAAAAGGGATTTATCTTCTCTTTTGAAAGGGGAAAGCATGCAGCAAGGTCATTTCCCACAGATAAATAGGAAATTATCACCCTCTCAGTTGATACTATTTTTTCTTGACAAGTGAATAAGTCTTAAATGCTTTCAACTTGACACTGTATGCTTTTTTAAAAGCTAGCACTGAACCAGAGTTCCACATCACATTTTCTTAGTCTGTTGAGCATCGGTTTTCTTCCTGCTTCAGAAAAATCCCATTACCTACATCAACATCTTCATCTCATTAAAAGCCACACATAATTACTCAGTCCCCATGGATTATTCAAAGCAGTCACATAAGCTTTCGTTCTGCTTACTCTGCTGCTTCCATCCTCACACCCTTATATCCACAGCTCCGGCCAACAAGACACTTGGTTATAAGAAAAGGGGCACTTGTCATCTGCAACAGAAACAGGCCAGGTTCATGAAGCCTTGCCAAAGCACACTCTCTCAGAAACCAACACGAGAAAATCATCTTGCCTTCCTAAGTCACTACAAGTGCACACTGAGGAAAAAATATGGTTTCCCTTCTAAAATAAAGAAAAAAAAGTCCCTCAGCAAGACATTTCATTTACACCAACTCATTAGCTGCCAAAATTGACCTCTGTTTTAAGACTACGTATCACCCTTCCAAATGGCATTTTCTTTAAGATGAAATGCTGCCTGAAGCCTTTGGAGGATTTGCATTTGGTAGACACAGCACACTCTCATCAAATTGTATACAATTAACCTGAAATTAGAATGAACTACAGAAAACCAATTAAAGCAAACTATCAAAGAAATAGAAAAAAAAAACCCAGTTTGGTAACTCTTCAGTGAACATTTTTGGAACAAATACTGATGGGCTTGCAACAGGTCTGTGCAAGAGGGCTCCAAGACCCATCACACAGCACGGTATAAATCTGTCATTCTAAAAGCTTTCCAGGTAAATATGTCTTGCTGTGCCAAGTTTTGCTCAAATTTTTCTCTTCAGCCTCTATCATCGACACTTGAACTAGATGAAACCACATTCTTCTTGCCTTACTGAATCCCACTGTCTAGTGTAAAAATGGACACAACCAGAGAATACATCCTCTGTGGTTTAATTGACAAGGTCGTTTTTGTTGTTTGGGTTTTTAAACAATGCAGAAAGCACTATGGAACCAAGATGGGAACAAGTCCTCATGCAACATCTAATGGAGGACTGTCAGTAGAAAAGCACACAGGCTCCTCAGCTCAGCAAGTCCTGAGAAGCCACTATGATCTCTGCATTTACTTCAGAGTGTTTTGGATTAACTCCTACAGAGCAACAGAATTCAGAGACTAAACTCATGTCATTGCAGATTTCATGGAAACCTGCTTCCCATTCCATACCCACAAAACATCCAATAATGTTCTCAGTGAGTCAGAGCCCTAAAGCAGCAAATGATTGTCCTCTATAACAAACAATAAACACACAGGGTCCTTTTCAGGCAAACCAACTTACTTTCCAGAGCTGATCTTAAAATTGCCATTAATTAAGGCACTGACGTCATACTGGTTGATAAACAGCATTACAAAGGGAGAAAACACAAGATGATGCCTTGACTTTTGTTTGTATGATGATCAATCCTCCCTTTCTGCGTCTTCTTTCCAAGAGCCTCCACATGCTGGCTCATATTTCAACACTAAATCCCTTCCCTGCATTCTAATGGCCTCGCCTATTGCCACACTAGCACTTCACCTTATTTCTCTGAGGTGGGAGTTTTCTCAGAGGAAGCAACATTCCCTGGGCATAATGGATAAGCACTGGAGCGGAATGGGAGGAAAATGAACTCTTCATCTCAGAGCAACAGGATTGCTAGCACGTTCTGAGGACTGCAAGCACAAAAAGAACCAAAACCTGTTGCTTTGCAAGAGTAGTCCAGTCCGAAGTTCTGCACGCCTCAGGGTATGGAGCAAACTGAGCACAATGGACTGCATCTCTATGGTAACCAAACTGCTTTTATTCTTTCTTTGCCCAGGAGACTCTTTTTAAAATATAGATGCTTAAAGCACATTTCACAGTCTGGTTTTGAAAATGTGGATGGAAATAGAAGAGCTTTACTTCGCATTATTTAAACAAAAAAAACAACCTTCCATTATAAGCATTACTGCATATCCACACTCCAAAAATAGCACAACAATTGAATGTCAACCAGTCACAGCAACCTGCATAAGTAACCCTAAGTCATGTATTTTATAGTAATCCTAGGGGAATAGTAGGCCTGGGAGGACACCCTCCTGAGTTTTGACTAGTTCTGCAGCATTTATAAATAATCCTAAAATTCAGACCTCAAAGAAACATGGACTATCATTCTTGAGCTGTTAATTAACGGGACAAATTAGTTTCTTCTCTCTAACCTTTAACTAGCTTCAGAGAACACAACTGAAATGCTAACAGATATTTTAACAGTGGCAGGTAGCACTTTCAAATTGCCATTATCATAAACAAATACATGCACAAGTTTGATAGTTTGAGGAAATATCCAGTGCAGTAAACTTTGTCCCCACGCTGCCTTCCTGCAGATCATCTCTACAATGCAGCTATACCCCTCTGAAAATGGCATAACATTTTCAAACTGGACATTGGACTGCCACACCTAACAAAAACACCCACTGTTGTATAGTCTGCTTTTCTTATTGTAACTATTTCTATAGTCTTACCGTGACCACAATATCACATGTTGGATGGAATACGCAGTGTCCGAAAGGTTCATCGTGCAATTTACAACACAGGACGACAACCACAGTGCAGCATTGGTATCTGATTTTCTTTTTAAATACTTTTAAGGAGCAGTTTCCAAATCAAAGGATTCAACCTGTTCCAACACAGGCTGGTTCACATGGCCTCCATAGCCAGATGGACCTAAATTACTTCCAAGTCACACTGAGGGGGGTTGGCTCATGGTTTAGAGTACAGGAGGAAGAAGGAAGATGTCGGGGGGGTGGTGTGGTTTTTTTTTTTTTTTAATTACACACAGGACTTTTTTCTGTACAGATAGGTAAGGCATTCTGCTAGTTCTCAATCATGCTATTTGTTGCAGGTAAGAGCACAGCAACAGTAATGGAAAAGCATCACATGAGCTGTACAGATCACTGAAGGCTGCTCCCAATCTTAAAAGGGATGTAGTCTGTCTATACTTTATGAACCAGGCATTCAGCACACAGTTATTCCAACATCCTGCCTCCCAGAGCAAAGACCAGATCAAAATCTCACCCGCACTAAGCTCAAAGAAGATGCTGTAGCTGGAAATTAAAAGGCGGGAGAAATGAATGCACAGTGTTCGAGAGGTTTGAGCCAGTACATTCTCCCTCTCCCATGGCCAACAAAACCAGAAGCTATGAGTTCAAACAATAAACAAGGCATTAAAAATATCCACCTCTTTTCATACAAAATAACTCAATTTGTAAGGACTTGGTTTACTACTTCAGCCTCTCCCACAGTGCTTTTATTTAATCCTTCTTGGCTTATCCAGTTAGTTGGTATCCTAATACTACTATTTATGTTGTATCATTTAATAGATTTCTCAAATATCTATGCCTTTAATTGGGCATTAATTTTTATATTTTGATTATAAATTCATGATGGAAAGGGCAGAACTGACTACTGCAATTCACAGACCAGTAATAAACCAGTAAATTAACGCATGTAAACACTGACTTTCTGCCAACAGCTCTCAACCTCTCGAATTATTAAGTGTGAATTACAGTAACAAATAGATGAGGCAGGAAGGAAATAATTTTAATAATTACTGAGTTATATATATTAAGATAAGACTTAGAATCTTGATTAAAACTGTGGCCTTTCCTTAAGCACTGTATAGACAAGTAAGCAAAAGCATTAATCACCACAGCCTAATTAAAATGGGTAAGTATTGATAACCACAGGCAGTTTTCAAGCAGACCTCCCCTGGACTACGCATAAAACTTAAAAAAAGTTAATTGAAGTGTTGTGTAGGAGTGATAGCAAAAGGAACATGCCTCGAAAAAAAATCTCAAATATTTTGATGCAACAGAGAACAGAAATATCTACTTTCAAAGTTTCCACGCATTTTACCTTGTAATTATGCAGCAATGGTTGTTTTGAACCTGGCTTAGGATGGTGTACAAATATAACAAGGAACAATTTTCCTTCCTGACTCCTCCTCAGTACAAGCAGCTGGGTGAGGCGTGTAATTTCTTTTACAAAGTGGTTTCTGTGCTGCGTTTGTTCAGTCTGCAGTGCCACAGGTGCCCTTGGTGCTTCCCAGACAGAGCCGAAAGCCTCTGGAATGCAGACGCCAGGGATGTACCTGCTGCCTTGTTTCTGAAGTCTGGGAACGCACCTGCAAGTCTGGTTTCTATGATCTACAGCAAATGAAAACTGCACAGTTTACTCATTCCAACAAAGGATCTCAAAACCAGAAATGTTTATCTCCAAAAGAGTGGCACACAATTCTGCGTGAAAGGAAAAAGGCACAGTCATCAGATATGAGAGGGTCAGACACAAAATTGCTTTTTACAGTGCACTGCTATGACTGCTGACAATCAGGGAGAAATCTTCACTGCTCCTGATCCCACCAGTGAGGATATGAACAGCTGCTGAGTCTAGTTGGGACTGAAAGAAACAGCTGCCCACACACAGAGCCACTCAATGCTGATCAAGTGAGGCTGGGCATGAGTCTTCCAGCTTCTTTCACTGCTACCACAGTCTAGTACACAAGGAACTAGTAAAATAATCTTCTTGGTACAAGATATTCCAATCTTTCATTCTCCACTTCAATTATGCCTTCAAAAATATACATACAATATATACCATAAAAACCACAGACAAAACCACATAAAATATAGTCAGCAAACCACATCAAACCTCGTGGCACCAGTTTAAATCACACAGAGAGTGAAGCATCAGCCAGCCTTCAACCAATATAGCAGCAAACACATTTAAAGGTTTTCTTATTATTCATTATGCACAGCTGTGAGGTCACAGTTAACAAAAGGCCTCTGATAACAAAAACAAACAAAAATAAAGCAAGTGGAGGGTGAGCACAGAAGGGAGAAGGGGAGACCAGGTGATGGAAGTAGGCACAGACAACATATTTGTCCTTCTTTTCAAGTCTAATTCTATGTGTGAAGCAACAGCTACCACACAATTTCAACTTCCTGAGCTACGAGGACTTTGCTAATCCTTTCCAAAGGGAGACATGAATCACAGGACAGACCTGGGGGTGATAAATTAATAACGCCACATCCCCAATTTACCACTGGTTGATCCAGTAACTGAGTCAAGCTGTGGTAACATTACCCCTTTCCCAAAGGTATGGCTGTTCAGCCTTCCTGCACAAAACAGAGGAAGATGAGACAGAATTGCATCATTTAGGAATTTTATTGTACATCCCCACTGGCAAACTATGTCCCCCTTAACAAGCAATGAGGATGTTTCACACACACACTCTCCTGTTGCTTATACAGGACATTTTCTCTGCTCCTTACCAGTACAGAAGGAAGAAAGCTCTCTGGAATTTTTATTTGAAAAGGGACCTGACCTTCAGCCTCTTTCCTACAGTTCCTACATTATTGTGTACATAATTCAAATGACATATGAAATTTAGATTTTGCTGTAATAGGTGAGATCACCCAGAAGGTGGTCCTAAACTACTGAGGCTGAGCTGATTTTTGAGGGCGTTGTATGGCTGTAAACTCAAGGGGACTGAGAGTGAAGGTAAGAATTCTTATATTATTACAATTCTACTCCAGCATCATTCAGAGTAACTTCACAACAGAGGGGTTTTCAGCTCCATGGCAACACCTTACTTTGAAAAGTAATGGGGGGTTTATTTGTTTAAAATTCAAGTGGAAATAAAGATATTAATGGTAAGTTTTTTGTACATACTGAAAATAGGACAGTTACAGTGTGATTCCTACCACGAAAACATCTTTCAAATCATTAAGAAGCCTGCTACTTGACAGGGTGCTGGCAATCCTAAAGTAGATGCACAGCTGGACAAGCATAAATCCCCTATTTTAAATTGGACTTATCCCTTTGCTAGTCAGACAATAATTTCAATTTTGCAATTCCATTGCCCAGGCACTACATGAGTTGGAAATCCTCTCTCGTAAAAAACTGAATTCCTTTCTTCAAGTATTGTTATGAAACAAACATATTGATCTCTGACACCTTTTAAAGCAGGGAACCAACATCAGCAAAGAAAACTAAAAGTTATGCTGGCATGAAATACATTATTCCCCCAAATTTTCCATCACGTATGTAAGCAGAGAGGAGAGTGCATCAGACAGAGTTAGAGGCAGCACACCTATACCAATGTTAGATACCTTTGCTCAAATGAGAGCACTTTATGGCTGGGGAACCAACTCTACCACAGTAGAGAAACAAGCTGTACCTGGAGATTAAGGATTTCCCCTACAGAATGGAGTTGCAGTACGTGTAGTCTTCTTGGGATGGAAGATCCTGTAGAGCCTGATTTCAAATCATAAACCAAAAAGCAATCGATGGAGAAATGCCTTAAGATAAGATCTGCCACTATATCCCATACCTTTTTCTCTACTTTTAATACATGACAGATGAAAACAGGCTATTTAATAGAATCAATTAGGTTGGAAAAAACCTCTCAAGTCATCGAGTCCAACCTACGAGCTAACACCACCATGTCAACCAGACCATGGCATTAAATGCCATGTCCACTCCTTCCTTAAACATCTCCAGGAATGGTGACTCCCTCATCTCCCTGGGCAGTCCATTCTATTTACAAGATCACTGTCAGCTGCAGTTTCACCATCACTTGTTATTTTATGATTATGTCTTTATATGGGAAAATAGAAATGATACGGAAAGCTCATTTGTTCCGTAACATATAACATTTTGCAGCAAGAGCCTGAATATTTGTAAATATGAATGCTGGTGTAGGCTCTATGTCTTTGAGTACTTATGATCAGTGCTTACATGTACACATGGCAAGAGGTGGTTTTGCTAAAATTATAAAGCCCATCTTGCATTAGCAGGTTCGAGAGGGAAAACATCTATGTGTTCAGTGCATCATAAAATCCCAGCTTTCATCCCGGATGATTTAGAGAAAGGAAGCACATGATGTCAGCAGACCATCCAAATGTGGAACAGACTGCCTGCTAAATAAAATCTGTTGGGGCTGTGGAACAAAACTAAGTTAATTTGGCATGTGGACTCCTAACCCAAGTTGCTCGTAATTCACAGACGCTTTTTGCCAGACAAGGGAGTCTTGCTTACAAGGCATTCTCAGGGTACTAGGATGGAATGCAGATTCAAATATGTTTAATTGTTCCTCAGGAAAATTCCCCAAAGGGTGCATTGCACTGGAAAATAACAGAGCAACATGCCATCTGGAAGTTCACAGTAGCATAGATGCAAATAATTAGAGTTCAGAGTTGCAGCGACAATCCCTTCCCATTCTCCCACAAGATCTCCACAGATTCGTTTCTTCCAATTCAGCTAGACACCCAAAAGCTTGTGAATGAATTTAAGCAAGGGTAACCCTAACAAAAAGAAGTTCAAGACTTATGTGGCATTTTAGGTCCTAGAGCTTCCAGCCCAGTCCTCCTGCCACACTATTATGAGTGCGCAGCCAATCTACCTTGAGCGCAGAGCTCACACCATTGCATTGAGTGGCTTCTTGTCTGCTCATCACCAGGGCCAAAAGGTACACGAAACTTCACAAGTTCAAGACCAAACTCACCATCAAACTCGCCATGTACATGGCTGAGCTCTTCCAGACAAGAATGGAGGTTCAGATCCTGGTAAGTGAAGCGCACAGTAAGTACAGACACAATAAGAGGGTCTCCAACACAACTAGCATTGCTTCCTTACTGCAAAGTACATTTTTGACGCATCCACTTTCACATCAATGTTTATATTTAAGGATTTTCTGACTGCATGAAAGTGGAATTTGGAAAGAAAAAAAAATTTAATGTGCCATCATGGTGACTTCAGTGTGCACAGACTGCACAATTTAAGACCTTCAGCACGCAGAGATGTTAGTGATCAGCATCACCCCAAGGGCTGCACACGTGCATGTTTGATTCACAGTTCCTTAATGACAATGCCTGTGTCTCTGCCTGAGGGGTTATGCAATCGTTCCCTTTAGCCTGTGACCCGATGACAAGCTAAGATGATGTGAATGAATGTGACAGAGTCCATCCACTTTTTTCTTAATTCTTCTGAGATTACTGAGTGCAGGCTGGCAGCATTTCAGACTAGCAGAACTTAGCAATTCAATCTTGGTTTTTCAGACCTACAAATCCTAGTCTATGGTAGGGAATACAGAGAGGAGTTATGGGTCAAGACAGCTAGACTAGAATCAGTTCTTACGGAAAGCTAAACAGTTACATTGAATCTTACTTTGAACCAGCATTTGAAATGCCCAGAAAAATAACTTGGGAATCACCACAGTGAAAAATACGTAAAACATGTTTCTAACATGCATGACTCCACACTTAATTAAAATCGAATACGACTGTTATTGTGTGTTAAATGGCATTTTAAAAAGCACTGAGGTTGAAGAGCATTACAGCAAGCATGTATTGACTTCTGCATGCTAACTCATGCACAACTGTAACAGGTTTAAAATATATATATTTTCAAATTTAGGAGGCTTTAATAAACTATCATTCCTCTTTTTCACAAGCTTTATTTGCAAGACTTGTTACAGTTCCTCTTCTCCATTCATTTGACTAGCGATCTCCTTTACCCGTGAGTTCGATGACATCCTAAATCCCATCAATGCTCTTTCCACTCCTTTTTCTGTTTTGTACAAAAACCTTTCACCACTCAGCATCAGCCTCATTACATTCAATCTAAATCCTGTCCAGTACAGACCAGCTCTGAATTTCCATGACCAGAGGTCTGCAGGAATAAGGGTATGAGGAGTCTTGCTTTTCAAATCTTAACCTGAACTGTAGAATGAGTACAAAAATACCCTAGGAGAACTATTTTTAAAATCAAGTATTTTCAAGCCTTGTAGGGAAGGGCATTCATCATAACTTGATAAGCAGAGGAATCATTAACTCTTAGCATTGCTTATTCAGTTTTCTTCTAGGCCACGAATCAAATTCAGTTCCAGGGAAATGACCTGGCTGGAAAAGGAAAGCAATCAAAACTGTAATAACTCCATGTGCTTTGCTTGTTGGTTTGGTTTTGTTTCTGTTTTTAATAAAAAGAAAACAATAGAAAGAGCCATTGAACCACAACTTGAAAAGGGGGGAAACAATATCTCTGTATGAGATATTCAAACAGATCTTGATGCAATTTTAAACAGTAACAACTCTGTACTGAAGAGAAAGAGACTTTGCAATGGCAAAGCAAACTGGACATGCCCGGAAGAGTGAAAGAAGCAGAGGCAAAGCTGAAGAAATCTCCATGTCCAGCATTTTACTTGGTAAACCACTTCTCACTATCATAATATTGTAACTCTGATAAATGGTATTTACTAATGGAAGGCCTTTAGAGATTTAACAGTCCGAGTTCAATAACAAAGGACAAATACATATTAAACCAAATATTGTAGAAGACGGCCTCTTCTCCAACTCTGTTACATAGTATACTGCATCACAGCATGAGACAAGCAAATGCTTTCCAAAAGGCAGGCAAGAAGCAAAGGCTAGAAAAAGTGTGTTTGGAAATACTCCCCCTTTTTCCAGGTCATATCTTGAAAATAAATATTATCCATCTTATCAAAAGAAGAGTAAGACACCTTTCCCATGTACTTGCATGTCAGCAATTCAACATTCCCTTACCCAAATCACTCCTTCCCAGTAGTAAAGCAAACTATGTTGGTTTGGGAATAGATTTAGGAATAGGTCTATCAATCCAGGAAGGCTTCTCTAGAGTCACTCAGAGCTTCAAAAAACACCCATTTTACCAGAATTTCACTGTTGGACAAAAACACTTTCTATGAGCAACCAACTAGTGGGGGAGTTCCCTTTGATGAATTTAAGATAACCTGTAAGCTACACTGAGAGGACTGCTTAGATTACCAGTTAAGGGCAATGCAGCTGCATCAAAAACTCATTTTACTATTTTGCCTGTCTTGCTTTTTTTCTTTTCAACACCACACCACTGGCACAGCACTGTGAAGTGTTGTTACAGCTATGCCTTTCAGGACACGGATATATCCTAAAGGGCATATCACTGGTTGCTCTGAATAATACCTCTGAACTGCAAAGGAAAAGCTATAACAGAAATAAAGAGGTCTCCAAAAAAAAAAAAAAATTAATTCTTCAAATATTTTAAAATCTGATTATTTTATAATGCAGATCACAGAGAGATCCCTTTGTATGAGTCTTTAAGTCCACCTGTATAGTACTTTGCCTTTATCTGCCAGAAACCATTTCTAATAATTAAACTTCCTGGACTACTGATTCTACGTTCTGCATGGTGACTTCATGCTGACATCCTTTCAACATAAATCTTATGATATATTACTGATTCTTTGCCAGCTAAGAGGCAATTTTTGGACAGTGAAATTGAATATTAAGCAACACTCAAAAAAAAAAAAAAAAAAAAAAGGTGAGGAATTTAAAAAAAAAAAAACCTTTTCTTCCATTTGTTTTAAGATATTTTTGTTTCTGGCATAGTAGATATTAAAACTAGTTAATTGTGACTGCAAAAGTCAGGAAGAATTGCTGTTACACAATTTTTTTCTTGATATAGGTTTTCAAAATATTTTCAGATGACACAAAATACAAGAGAGGGCAATAAGCATAAAAGAAAAAAAAGTCTGGCTTTAGATTGAAGGGCACCACAGGAAAAGCTCACACTGATTTATCCTAGTTTTATGGAGCTATGAACCTAAAGAGTGCAATAGCAGGCAGAGCTGCATCACCTGTTCCATACAGCTGGGGAAGAGTCAGAGCATGCAGTGACAAATCCACTGCAATACAAATCATTTAACAATGGAGAAGCTGGGAAGTACAGACAAGGTACTAAAGGGGGTGCCTTGGCTCCCAGGTGTTGGATTTCTGTTTGAAAGCCTTACCTCTGAATACAACTCGCAGGGAATGAAATGACTCTGAGGAAAGGTGGAGACCACGGTTCTCTCCAAGCATAACCCACAATCTCCCTGACGGAAGAATTCTCGTGCTAAGTTCACTACAAGTTTTAGCTTGAAACGGACCCTCAAAAAGGCTCCTGAAAGCAAAATGCTTTTCTATTCTTTTTGGTATTCTCCCTCACTAGAGAACTTTTCACACCTTTGTGAAGAACAGCAAGACAAACCACAACCATTCTTCTGGCAGAAACAAAAGTACATAAGATTAATTGGCCACCTTCAGGCAGGTAAAGAGATGAGCATTTCAAATAAACATAAGGGTAGGAAAATGAGAAGTAATTAACCTTTTTGGCTCATCTGTCCCCCTGTGCTTGCAACTGGGCTTACAGCTTTGTCACATCAATGAAAAAATATCTGATAGAGGCACTGGGACTTTCATCAGCTCAGTACTCTTCCGTGTTCTCTATGAGATGAAAATAAAGCATATTCCTCTTCTGAACCATCACCAGCATGGATGTGAGAACAGACAGTCTATTTCCAAAAGGCAAAAACCGTTAAAAAATGGAATGCTTTTTTTACAGGGAGAGCTTTTGTGACACATTTCAGTAGCTGGTACAGGTCTCTATCATTGAAGTGTCCTGCAATAGCCATTTTTGAGCCAAAATCCTCTACATGAGGTAACAACAACTTTGGAAATAGGGAGATGAGCTTTTTATCCAATCAATATCCTGATTTTTTAAATCTACATGAGTCATAACTAGCTGATTCACTGCAGGACTAGGTTAGATCACCAAAGAAGAGTTTTGGATGGAAACCTGATCAAGACTTATTCGGAGACAGGCTTGCAATGAAAATCAAGAGAGGCCACTATTGTTTAAATTATAGAAGGAGGAAAAAAACCCAAGAAAATTCTGCATTTTTCTGAACCTAATATCAAAATTCAATCCTGTTGCAAATTTTTTATATTACGACAATCTCCCTGTGATGTCAACAGAAGACTCCCTTCAATAGAAACTACTTATATACGGCCAACACTCGTTCTAGCTAAAAATAAAAGAAAAAAAGAAAAGCAACAAACTTGCCTGACATCACAGTGCTGTGCTGAGTACGATCCATTGCACAACCCAGCTCTACACAAACAGCCCAAGAATTTCTGAGCTCCTTACTGTCACCTTCAGTACATGGGCTGGGGAGGCCCATCCACAGCCGGGCAAGTGACCCCTCAGATATTCAGCCAAAGGAATGGGACAGCAGATTTGGGATAGTTAGCAGCTGTGAGTCAAAGACAAGAATGTCCTGGCACAGAAACAGGTTTTTCAGAAGAGAAACTCAAAGAGAGACCTGTGAATTCTGCATAGCCTTCCTGTCCCCTAACAAGTAAGGACTAAAAAATCTTTTAAAAACAGAACTGAAACTCGTCTAAATTATCTTAAACTCTACTCCTATTGTACTGAGAGGGAAGTAGAACCTCCTATAGGTGTTTTCAGAGCTCATAACAGAGAAGAGTTCTTTTTTCTTTAGTATCCTTTTTATCCTCGATAACAATGACATTGTGAAGTGCACACAGTGATGAGAGCCATAGAATTTTACATACATCCAGACTCCTTCCTCTTACACTCCCACCCACTTCCCCCACCACTCCCCAGAGTGACAATCTTTTTCAATTTGTCATATCAAAGCCTGTCAAATGAAAATTTATTCTCCATCACCATATAATCTCCACTGATGAACGATTAGGAATCCCTACCAATTTACACAGATCCAGAGCTCTGAAAAATACAAGAGCTTTTCAAGCTAACAAAGACTTGACTGATTTGAGTTGTATATAATCTCTAGTCATCTTGAGCTTTACTTTTCCTGTCCAAAAAGAGACAGTGATGCTGTCCAGGAGAGCACAGCCACTAATCTTGCATGCCTTGCTCCTTCACCGCATGGGACACATGAGGGGAAGATCGATGCTGTGCTCACAGCGCAAAAACAACTGGTGACAGCAGGACTGCAGAGCTTTAAAGAGAAAACCTTGGCAGTACAAATTCTACTAAAAAAAAAAAAAATTAAAAAAAAGTCTTTTTTTCTGTCCACATCAACACTGCACAAAGGTTGTTATCTGATGCCTGATCTTGTGAGGTGCTAAATGACCTCAACCCTGACAGCAGAGTCTCACCTAATTTAATCTTTAGGAGCTACTCCAGCATGTCTGGAAGGGGTGGGTGATTGCATTTAACTGGACTGAGCACAAACCCTTAGAAAAGCACCCTTAATACAACTGTCACCTTTGTATCCAGCGCTCCATAGAGAAGCTAAAGGTTCCAGCAAATGAGTGACCTCATCTCTCCTGCAGAAATTCCCCAAGGACCGAGGCAGCTCACGGACAAAACTTTGAGATTATAACCTATATCCGCTTCACAGGTTACAATTTTCCCTTTGGTTAATCAAGACCTTTTTACATAAGGCAAAAGTTAATGCAATAAAAACTAATAAAGCAAAAAATTAACAAGTAACACCTTAAAAGTAAAAGGAAATGGGGCCAGTGGACCTAATAATTGCAAAGAACACATCGGATTTCATTGTTGAAGTGAGAACAGGAGTATCTATTAAAGCAACAGAAGCATGCAAAAGGCAAGAGTCCCATGTCTGATGGAGTTGAAATGTTAAAGCTTCTGTTAATATTCATAACACTTGCTTTTTTAATATATGACATTCAACAGATGCAATATTCACATTAACATCTCTAACAATCCTAAATCCTGAAAAAATGCAGAGATTTTTACAGTATTTGTTTTCCTCAATGTTTCATTCTGGTCCACTGCTCCAACCCCAGGTTTGAAAATAAATAAATACTGTTCTCAGCTCAAAAACAAAAAAAACAAACAAAAAAAAATAGTGACATTCAGTCTCTTGCTCCATTTACAGGTTACAGCATCATAAAACCCCATGCAATTAGAAATGGGAACTGCCCAATAAGCAGCAACGCTTGCATCTAGCTCTGGAAGGTCCCCAGATACATGATTTACAATCTGTAACATTTTATAGATCATAAGGCTGGTTTACACCGCTTTTATGAGATGTTTTAAAATTTATAAGTTTTCATTTTCCCCTCCCTTGGAGTTCAGTTATTAACGAAAAGAGACTTTATCGGCAGCAGAGAACAAGAAAACGATCAGATTAAACACAAACAGAAAAAAAATCTGTAGAATATTTCAACTCCTTCATTCTACAAAAGAGGCTGCTTGTGGGAAATAAATTTGTTTGATATGATGCACTGCTTAGTTTTTCAAGATACATTTGGACTCTTCTGAATCCATGTAAAACCTGTCTAATACAATATGACCTCAATATTATAACTCATTCTAAATATATAGTTCAAAAACCACAGCTTTAGATCAAACATCTGGTTTACCAAATAGGTTTTAAATTGGTAAGCAAAAATTTATGAAGAATTAGAATTTAAGCAAAAAAAATTAAACATTACAAATAATTTTAGTGACATAAGTTACTGCTCACTTTTGCTGTCATGCAGAAGAAAATTTGTAGTTAGTAAAAAAAAAAAAACAAACCCTCACAAAAAGCTAAAATACCTTTGTTGCAATATTTAGTATGGTTTTTCTCATTCTCCTCTTTCTTTGGCATTTAAAATGTTTGAACTAAGTTGTTAAGGTTATTTATGGGGAAGGGAGGACAAATACCAATAAAAAACTTCAAATAAATACACTTTATGCAGCTTAATAAGAATAAAGCACAACTACTTAGACCTAACTTTGATCAACCCAGCCCTAAGCTATGCTGATAGATTAGGATCTAAGACTTAATCATACATTTTCCTCAGAGGGCTTTACAATTTTTTAATAAATATCTTACTATTAATAACATGTAGTCTCCAGACCATTTTAAGATACTTATCTAAAGAACAAATCTTTGTAGTTGAAAATTATGATTTCATCTTATTAATTTCCTTACATTTTAAAATCTTAGCCACTTTATTTTACCAAGGCAGTATTCACCTCTCTTTTGTACAAGCAGTCATCTCTATCTTTTAAAAGAACAGTTCGACAAGTGTAAGGAAACTAAAGGTGTCTTTTTTTTTAATGGGTGAAATACAACTTACTGTAACTATTACCTAAAAAAAAAAAAAAAAACCAACTGAGGTAACCCTTATATTTACCTTTAAAAAAAAAAAAGAAAAAAAAAAGAAAAAAAGAACTATTTTTCAGTAAGCTGCAGACAAATCTCAGAAGGCATATTTTCAAATTAAAATGAATAGCTTAATCCATGTCGTACAGCCCTAATCAAACAGCAGTTTTAAAGGACAGATTTTCCCAACAAAAGAAAATGCTCAGCAATTGGAAAAAAAAAAACCTCCACTATATGTACATTCTTAATTACATTATTAATACCAAAGAAAAGCCAATAACATTCACATAAGTGGAATTTTGTGGCAAATGCAAGAGCAGGAACCTGAAACAACTTCCATACAAGCAAATATATTGCTAGAAGAGCAGTCTCTTACTGTAATACAAGCTTCTGAAGAAAATATTGCCAATTTTGAGGGATATTTTTAGGAAAAAAAAAATAAGTAGAACAGAAGTCATATGTAGCAAACCACGGTTAAAAAAAAACCAGCAAAGAGATTATACAAAGGTTCTGGTACACAGATGACAGGGACAATTTATTTAGAAATTCAAGGGTTGTTTTCCAAATGGGTCTGCCCCCTCTCAGTTTCACTAATCCATATGTTAACCAAGGTAACACATTAGCCTGGCAAAGCTACCTCATGACAACCTTGATAGCTTCTGGCTCAAAAAAAGAATGTAGCTCTTCCCTGCTCAGTTCATATCACCAGCAGAATCAAAAGAGAAAAGGGAGAGCAAGGCAGAGCTAACTTTTGAGTTTGGAGCAAAGTTCAAAATTTCATTTTTGAATGCAAAATCCCAGTAGAACTTGCTCATTTCCCCATTCTCCTTTATTATCCTTCTACCTGTCTGTCCTTTTCTCAGGAAAGCTTCAAAAGGATAACTAGACAAACATTAAGCTCAAAGTCATGTGGCTCCTCTTGACTTCACACATGGTCATGGCTTGTGTGCCTGCTCAGTGACCGAACAAACACCATGTGGACTCTCCTGGAAGACCCTGTGCAAGAGGTTTTCAACCTACCAAAACATGTCTCATTTAGTTTAAAGAGCAGAAATAGTTTTCAAGCACATAACTTTGTGAATTCATTACCCAAAAGGCCCAAATAAATTTGTATTATTCTCATTCCTTGAACACGAATGACAATCATGTGTTCACTGCCTTATCAAAAGACAAATAATACAGTTGTATAGTCACACAGATATCAGTTTGTTCAGCTTGAAGCATGATAAACACTTTTCAGAACTGCAGTCTAAGTGCTTAACTCTTTGCAAAGCCAGCATCTTCCAAGGCAACCCCTGGGGGACCACGTAAATATAAACACACAGTTCTGGCAGTAGCCAAAAAACCCCTCTGCTCCTTCAGACCAAATCAACCAGCAAATATTATTACTGGCTTCTTTCCACAACTCCTGTAAGAGATCTGTCATAGTTGAAAAAGCTGTAATTATCTCTTTCTCGGTATTCACTCCCCAAGAGCACAGGAGTCACGCAGTACACTACAACTCAGCTTCCAACATTGCATCCAAGACTTAAGGTGTTGCACATAAAACACTAACTCTAAATAGAGCTCAGAAGTACTTGGAACACGTCAGTTCACAGTGTGTAACAGCTGGATGCTTTACATTCAAGGCTCTGGTAAACTCATGAGTACTTTATCAAACAATTCAGCATCCAAGACTCTGGCACTCCAAAACATTTGTAATCTGCCTCATATATTGTTCCAGGAAACGATAAGCGGCTCAATATCTCTCCTACTGCTTTATGAGAAGGTTAGCCTTTCACTGGCTTGAAAAATACATCAGTACTGCTGAAATGCTTATGCCTTGAGTTGCTTCCAAAAAAGTTAAAAACTTGCTTCTCTCCAACCCAGTCCACTACAGAATAGTAGTAAATCATCTTGATCATAAACGCAGACCATTTTTCCAGCTGCATTTCCCTTCCAAAAGCAAAATCGCTTTGTTTATTGTTTAACTAATGTCACAGAATCACAGAATTGTTAAGGTTGCAAGAGTCCTCTGGAGATCATCCAGTTCAATCCCTGCATCAAGGCAGGGTCACCTAGAGCAGGTGACACAGGAACACATCCAGGTTGGTTTTAAACATCTCCAAAGAGGGAGACTCCACAACTTCCCTGGGTAGATTGTTCCAGTGCTCCACCACCCTCAATATAAAGAAGTCCTTCCTCATGTCATTCTACATCACATACCACAAAAGGCTTCTGCAGCCTCTGTCTAGTTCAAATACAGAAGAGCTGAAAAAAGTTGGTATCAATGATGCAGAACTTTGAAGTATCCCAGAAGAAACTTCTCAAGTAGAGCAACATTTAGCACATTTGCTTTTATTGCTTCAGGTAATGTTGTTCAGATATTCTGAAATTAATTTAGCAAGATGATCAACCAAAAAGCTTAATTAATTCAAGTTTTTCTCTCTGCATGAATCAGATGCTGCAATCCATCAACTACTTTAACAAAACACACTTCCTAAAATTTACTTTTCAAGAACTGCTCTGTGGTGCTTTCAAAGGGTGAGGTGAGGGAGGGATGAATGGGGATGAAGTGTAACAAGCAATTCTTCGAGCAGCAGAACTAGTCAAGTGTCATTTCCAATGGATTTGTGTCCTGGCAGTAGCCAACTTTGTAATCTAAAGCATAAACTGTTTCAGCAAGTACAGCGGCTTCCATGGCCAAGAAGCAGACAAGACTGCCTGGAATTTCTGTTACGGTAAAAACAAGGAAGCACCTGCCCCAGGCACGGGGCCGCTTCACAGCACGGAATGCCAACAGGATCTCCCCAAACCAGCCACCTCTGCTTTGAGTTCACCCTCCTGCCAAGCTCAGCTGAAATTAAACCTGACTACAAGGGAAGAGTAAAAACACATGTAAGCACAAACAAATGTCCTTTGGAAAACACGACTGTGAAAGTAATATGAAGAGTTTCTCTTAGCTAGAATTAGCATAAACCATAGTGTTTCTGATTTATAATTAGACTATGTTGTGTAAGCTGCAAGTTCTCAAAATTGTCTGAAACTTCACACTTCTATAAATAACTATGTGCATATTTAAACATAGAGGTTCCTGATTATATGCACATACAAAAGCCAAAATGAGTTATACTATTCCCCCTTTTGGCTATCCAGTATTCTTTACCTTTAAAAATGCATGAGCCTGAAAACACTGAGTTATCCAGTTGTCTCATGCAAGAAAAATATCATCACAAGGAAAAAAAAAAAAAAAAAAAAAAAAAAAAAAAAAAAAAAAAAAAAAAAAAAAAAAAAAAAAAAAAAAAAAAAAAAAAAAAAAAGGAAAGAAAAAAAAAAAAACCCACACACCACAAAGAGAAAGAACACTTTGAAAGAAAGGACTTGAGATTGAATTACTTTGCCCAGGGATCACTATTCCCTGTTTTACTTCCTTAATCATTGGCAACATCCTATGTTATGAGACACACGTAGAAAAAAAAGATATTACTTCTACATCATTCATGAAAATACTTTATTGTAACTTCTAGTAAGGATACATAGTTTTACATCGTGATTGACAGTACTTTCATCTAGTGCTCCCTTTGCAGTTTTCATGTCACTTTAAGAAAGAAAAGCTCTTACAGAAGAGCTACAAAAAATGCTAATATCAGGGGGTAAGTGATTTTTCCAGTGTGCTGGATTCCTGTTTCCCCTACAGCAAATAGCTCTTCGTCACTGCAAAAGGTATAGTCCAGCCCCACAGCAAAAGGACACCAGGCATGTCAAACCCTAAAAAGCTTTGGCATGCTCTCCAACTAGAAACAGCACAGAAAAATCACAATTCATCTTTGTGAATAAGTAGTGGCAGGAAAGGAGAAATGGCACACTTTCCCCCACAGTCACAATGGCACAACAAGCTCTCAGGAAAAAAATATATCACCCAGGAGACAGATTAAAAAGAATCCATAAAATGTGATGAAGAGTAAAATTGGAACAGTAGAAGGGAAGATGAAAGCGATACATTTACGCAACCTTAATTACTGAGTTTGGGCCTTGCCTCACCCTCCCCACCCCCCCAACTTCCCATCTGCATTTGCTTAATCTTCTGGAATTCAAAATAATGTTTTCTTTAAATATTCTTTTAAATATCATCCTAGAAGTGGCACTCAGATTCATCTTCATTATTAACAACAGGCCACATGCAACGCAGATTGCTAAAGCTGCCCCGTTTCGCACTCTAAGACTGGAGCAGAAACTGGGACCTGGAGTCTGATTATCAGGTCATGCTCCTTCCCTTTTAGTCTAGCAAACACACTGTATGCAGAGTGGAACCTCTACATGGGAAATACTGAGAACAGAATAAACCCCCCTGTAATAATTTATACAGCTGGCTCCTGAAAGAGCCAAGGGAGGCTCAAGTCTCATCAAAGAAGAGATTAAAAGATGTTTTTCCTGGGTCTCAGGAAAATGCCCTACATGTTTCACTGACTACTACCTGATGGAGTAGTGCTGCTATAATCATCCCTTGTCCTTTTTGAACAGTGAGAAAGGCGAGATTTTCATTTATCCTTATTAAAATGATAAAAATCCAAGTATAAATAGTTTTATTCAAAGAAGAAGCACTTCTAATCCTTTCAGTTTGTCTCAGTAGATACTTCACACTTCTCCACCCCTCAACTTCAGTCTCAGGCAACACCCTCCTTTTGAAATAACAAAAATAATTAATTCCCATGCTTAATCTATATTAGCAAGTAACTTAACACAATGTGAGGAGCTCTCACACTGTAAGCAGTGAACCAGCTGGTGCTGATCACCAAGTGCTCACAGAATAGGATTACAGGGTTTTACTTGGGACTAGCCCTGATCCAGAGCTGTGGGCTAACTGCCCCTTATCAGCTTTAGGAGCACTCCTGGAGAGCATCTTCCCGTTGAATTTAATCTAAAAAAGCCTGGTTTGTGAAGTCTGAAATTGCTTCAAGTTACAAACCAAAAGGTGCTAACTGGAGCAAGGACCAGTTTCCAAATTACCTAGTGATTCAAACTCACATCTGCACACTCATAACACTTAAGTCCCTGTTGCGATTTCAATTTTTTTTTTAGTGATGGTCACCCAAGAAAACGTGTGCAGTGTGTCCATCTGCATTAGTACAAGAAACAAAATATTCTCACAGCTCTCAGCTGTGCTGAGAGGTACAAAGGAGAGGCTCAGTCCCAGCTGGTGCAAAGGCAGGTACAACACAGATGCTGCTTTCACAGCCCCAAACAGGCTTCACCTGACTCTTCCCTGCATCCATTTCTCACCTTCTAATGCATAAAAGCACTCCCAGATGAACTTGCAAAAAGCCATTATATCCAGAGCTTAAAATTCTTTTGATGTATATTGCTATCAATCTTTGCATCATACACTTCAGCTTCCGCGTGTACCTCAGCTTCTAAATTCTCTACAAAAAGTCATTAACCAATCCAAACTGGATTTAAGGGAAAAAACCCGCAAATTTTCTTTTAGCTAACAGGCTAAAACAAGCTGCAAGGCATAATCTTACTAAGACTAAAACTAGTAAATATACTCTTAAATGTACTAAGACTATATGGGTAAACTCTAAAAAAAAAATCAACAACAGCTTCTGGACACAATATAATTATTTCTTCAGTTAAAACATTTAGATTTCAGAATGTACTTCTACATTCTTTGGAATGCCCTAAGTTGACAATTGATTTCATTCTTTCAAGAAAGTTAAGGGAGCTCTTCACTATTTTTCTGTCATGCATAATACAGTTACAAGAAAACCTTGAGAAATCATAGCTACACGTTGAAATCAATAATTTTTAGCTATCTGTCAGTTCAGAATATAGATAATCATTGAATTGCACTTTTGAGTGACTCACTAAGTTTAAGAAGAAAAATCTTGATTAGGTTACTTTAAAAAAATGTGATTTAACTTTGAATTTTCATATTAAAAAAATAATTAATTTAAAAGTTATTCAACATAGCACGTAGGGAAAACAAGACTTGTTTATGCAAGAGTATCATGGCCAGCTTCTGGACAGGACACAGCCTCTGGTAACTCTAACCTCTTGTGCTGAATCATACCCAAAAATCTGCTGTTAATATACTGCCCTAGTTGGAGTGTGGTACCCTGCAGTGACCCCTGAGATTTTGCATTAATACAACAGTGAAGATGTTAAGTCATGGAAAACAAGGGTGAAGAGAGCAAGGAGAAATCTCTAATGTACCTTATAATATTTGAACAACTGAATCCTCTCTACATCCTTCCTTGAGGCAGCAAGAAGAAATCCCTGTCCCATGCTGGTTTTCAACTAATTGAGTTAGTTTCTTTTTATTTTAGGACTGGAGGAGATACCTAAGTTTCTGTTCTGGCTGTGAAGAAGGGATGGGTTCCGTTCACTGGGAGCCGAAGGCTTGGCTGGAGTTGCCAAGGGTAGTCTGCAGACCATTTCATTTAATTATTTTCCCTTCTTCCCTTCCCAGAGCTACTTAGGGTCGGATTTCAATGGCAGTAAACTTGCCTAACAGAAAAAATAGTACTTCTCAACAGGCAACTATAGCAGCTATCCCTGACAATTGCACACAGCTCTCCTTCCCCCCTTCAGGAAAGATGTATTTCTGAGAAGTGAAGCAACCCATTCTACCACACCAGAGAGAGTTAATACCAATGTAAGTTCTCTCACTGTTAATGGCATTCTAGATAAGAGCTTTCAGAGATGACAGTGATGAAAGTTTATGGTTGCTCAGGCAAAGTATAAATACTGCATATGAACAGTCGGAAATAAAGTAATCAATAGATTACATTTATGTATGTACATCATCAAGATGTGAATCAGCCATTCAAAGCGTGAGCTAAGATATAAACCTGTCTCTAGATGAGCTAGTGGGATCAACAGTAATCCTTCACAGCTGGAAACGTGCACCCTACAGCACTCCACGGAGCTCAAAGAATACAATCTGAGTTCAGTTACACACGGGTAGTTTAAGAACACTGAGCTCCCTGTCAGCTGATAGATGTCTCACAGTTTTTGCAGCCTCCGAAATGAATCCTTGTAACTGAAAACGTGGTATTACCATTCACAAAAGGTGAAACACTCACCCCAAACAAAAGCAAACTTGAGTAACACAGCAGATTACTCAGAAGCCTTTGCAATAAGTTAACGCAAAAAATTTCTCTTTACTCACAGTTAGCAATTAAGAACCCACTGAGTACACCTTGCTTCATTTCAAACTCTTGTAATTCCTGCGAATAAAGTCTCTTGGAGAGGCAGAATAAAAACGAAGTGTGTCTGTTAAAATGCAAGAGAGCTGTACCTAATTATAAACCACAATAAGATTCAGCTGGTGCTCAAAAGAATTTGACCTCAGTTTCCTAATACTGGAGCTTAGCAGTTGCATAGTCAAGCTTTTCCAATCAAACTCTTAACTTGATATCCTGTAGTTTTCTAAGAGGGATATTATTACAGAAAGGGAACTCCACATACTAATGTACTGTCTTGCAATTTGTATTGTTTCTTACATCCACAGCACCATTAAGAGCTACACTTTGCTGCCTGCCTTTTATACCCCCTCTTCACAGGTGCAAAGGGTTTCATAAAACAAACAGGACAGAATGGACCCACAGAGCACAGGGGGCAGTATCTGCCACACAACAAAAACACAGATGAGCAAATCCAAAGTAATTCCTAGCATACATACTTCACAGTCTGCACCAGCCATTTGAATTCCATAACCTAACACACAAAAATCTTGATCTCGTTCTAGTTTACTAACAATTAAAGCTAATCCAAAAGCCAAGCTGCACTAAATCAATCAATATGCAAATCTAGGGAAAAATATTACATATAATCACCAAACATAAAACAGAATTGCCCTTTTACAGACACAACATTTCATAACTCCCAGAAGGACACTCAGCATACCTAAACACCAGGTAAGTAGCAATCCAACAGCTCCCTGCCCAAAGGGTTGTTTGGTCTAAAACATGGATACTTTATTTGCCAGTCAGTCTTCTAACTTATGCTTGACATTTTGCACCCCAGATACTTTCTACACATTGGTCTTCTCACTCTAAGATAGTCCTGGGGAAGGATTTATGTCTCATCTAACTCACTAATATAAACCAAGTTTCAAACACATACAAATGTGGAAGCTCACAACAAGCAAAAGTGGCCCAAAATAAAGCATTTGTTACCCATATGGATAAACTCTCATCAACTTCTAAAACATAGAAATCTGACCTGAAAACTGTTGTTCAAAGGCAGGCAGACCTTCAGCAGACCTCCGCCTCTCCAGAGCACACTCAGTTCCCTGCTCCCAGCAAGGCAACTCCCCACCCCAGGTGTTTCAAATTCCCTTCCCCAGGCTTCACCACAGCTGCCTCCACTTACAGCTGGCATAGCCCACACCTGTTCTCCTCCTGGAGTCCTCTGCTGACCCTCAAGTGCACTCCATCACTGCCCTGCATATCCAAGCCATGTGTAAAGCTGCCAGAAATCCACTGGTGGTTACAAGGTATCAACAAAAAGAATTTAACTCCTGGGCTTGACCCTGTTACTGCTGAAGTCAGCGGTAACTCTCCCCGTTGATTTCAGTGCAGCAAGGTTGGTTTTCCTGCTGGGAAGCTGCAATATTCCTCATGTTCAGAAAGGAGAGTGTCCAGAGAAAAGAGGCAGGTCTCTGTCCCACAGTGATGGGAGCAATCATTCTTTACACTGCCAGGCAGAAGTTCAACCAGAAGAACTGCTACCTATGCAAAAATCTCTTCTCGACAGAAGAAAATACCTTTCTTTAGTCCAAACAGCTGAGTATCCATATCTTTAAGAGAGGCAGGAACTGCAGAATTTTTGTTACTGACTTTGCTAAAGTAGGATCAAGAATATTTTTTTCCTTGAAGAAGTCATATTCTGCTTAGTCACTGAATCAAAATAATGAACAGAAAGACAATAACTACTCATTTACTCTATAGCATTTATATAAAATGTTTGTAAAATATTTCTGGTGGTTTTCCTAAACACCATTTTTTCCTCAATATTAGTTTTTAGAGACTTAAGAAAGATAATGGAACTTTCCCAAAGAGGTGGAAACTCAACCTATAAGCATCTGCACAGGATGAAAGTCTTGATAAATCGATGATGCCAAACAAACACAGGCAGTTGTTTGCCCTCCACATCTGAAAGCTCAGATTCTCGAGTTTGTCAGATTCAATAAACATGATCCATTAGATAATGGAGGAAATGAATCCTGCTACATGCAAGTAATATAAAAAATTCATTGGAGATGCTGGATTTCATCTCAAAAACATGGCCCTTTTCCAAGGGGAAGCAGTAAAAAGTAACGCCATTTGCTTTAGCACAATAGATATTTTATCTGGATATACTGTTCTTCATATGTAGCTAGATTTTACTCTAACTCTAAAAATTGAAACTTATAGTGTACTGTCTTCTTTTCTGCACAAGCTGACATGTCCATAAGCATGCATAATTCATCACCCTGTCAAGAGATTCTGAAAATAATAATAATTTAAAATGTTTCATTCAATAAATAATAAATATATGGGTAAAAGTTCACTTCATGCAGAGTGAGCTTGAGAAAAAAATGATGCATTGGCTGCATCTCTCAGCAGTCCAGGGAGACATTGGTAGTTCCAGGTATAAAGGGAGTATTACTTTCTTCTTCACTGTGTAAATACAGAAGTCCCAATTCTCTGAGTCAAGAAGTTCTGCATCTCTGAACCAGCCAACACTACTTAACCTCTTGAACGTTATACAAGCATTGCTCTCGCCATTTCACAGAAGGGAAAAAAATATTAGGATTTAAAAAAAAAAATAAAAAGACCAACCACTGCCATAAAAATAGTAGGCACGCTTTAAGGAGGCCTAACTCCAACAGAAGGGCTCAAGGAGAGCAAAGGTGGGTAGAGCAAGAAAAGGCTGGTCAGGACAATGAGGAATGAAACCTGGTTCCAAGCTGTGACCCCACAGTAAGCCCAGTAACTCCTTAAGAAACTTTTATTTGGAGTTCCTTGTCTGTAGGAAAATCATCTGCTCTCTGAAGGTACGGGATGGTTAATTCATTGACATTTGTTAAATGTGCTGGGGCATTTATGTTGCAGTGCCACAAAATAAGAAGCTTTATGAGAAACTTGATGGAGTCATGACAATTATGCTGTTTTATTAGTACTATATAACATTTATCCAAAGTAGGGTATAAATCTCTCGTTTTATAATTGAAAAACTCTCCCTGATCCTGAAAGCCCACAGTCTAAAACCTTGATCCAACACACAACTAGAACATGCATTCCAGAGCCTGCACCAACATCCACAAAAAGAGAATGAAAATATCTCACTTTTCTCCTTTCATTGACCTTTCTCTTTTCTTCACCTGAACTGCAGTAGAATCAATATCTTATAAAATCAGAACCACCTCTCATAACCATGGATTTTCTTACTCAGACAGCAATAAAACCCTAAGATAAATCATTCTAATTGTTCACCATAACAAATACTCAAAATGAATTCTTTATCGACACTATTACTTTTTAATAACAATTTACGCAAACCATATAGAAGGGCAAAGAAAAATGTATTTGAAATTGTACTGCTTGAGTATCAGGCACCTGGACCCTAGCAACTGGATTATTGCCTACTCATACTCCTCAGTATCTCCGTACTCTACAGAGATCCAAGACAGTGAACACTTTTCCTGGATTTGAAGCAGTAAGATGAAGGAGAAAGGTAGAAAGAAGAGGAAAACTATACTTGAATTTTTTTGGGTCACATCACTGCATCAAATATCCTTTAGCCCTTCTAGGCTCTTCCCTTCTATACCTGAACAACTTCTTCCCCTTTTCCCAAGGTGAGTACACAGGGACACTGTCTCCCGTCATTGTTACCTCTGAGGGATGGGGAGGAGCGAGTGCCCATCACGATCCAGCTGAAACGCACTATAAAAGTAGTTTATTTAATGCACCTGGTATGAAACACCCTTAAAAGGAAGGTTTGTATTTCAAAAATTGTCTTCTAATAGGCAGGAAAAACTTAGGTAATTCAAGTTCACTTTTGCACTCACTAATACTACTAACTTTGGATGTTGTAGTGCACTCAGGGTTCTGAGGACTAAGAATGCAAGACTGAGAAAGATTAAAACACAAGCCTTAAGAGCTCTGTTGCCATGAATGCCACCGAGATCTCTAAATTTGCAGACTGTTTTAAAATGCACCCTCCTTTCTAGCTGCAAATAGCAAAGTCCTGATGTGGTTGCCAAGAAACCAGTACTTGCAACTCACAGAGTTCACGTCTGAGAGATATTTGCACTCACAAACATTTACAACAGCAAAACTGAAGCAAACCAGAAAATGTGCTATAAATGTGCTCTTATGATTTGTCAGTATCAGCCTAAAAACAAAGCACCCATCCCGAACCTCCCCTCCTCAGATTACTCTGCTATCAAAGAAATGCTTGTGGCCTTTTGTTCCCACCGTTTCTCTGAAACAGAGGATTGCCTACCCACGTTCTCTGCCACACCCCGACTGGATGGTTCCACTGACATCTCCTCATGAATTATAGTGTGGTCACTGGGGTCCTCACCAACATCAAGCTCCTCTAACTCATTGCCCCACTTTGTGTATTGCTGCACTAGTTCCCTGATTAAATCCAGAGTTAATCATGATTCTTGTGCTGTAAAGCACCTTGGGAGACATGACATGAAAAGTACTAAAAAATGCAGTTGAATTTGATTGCGCTGAATCTTCTTAAACCCATTTATATGTTAAAGATTGTCTTTTATTACATTCAATATTATGTCTCATACAAACTCCAGTCTCAATCCAATTTTCCTGGGCCATTTTTAATTATTAATAATACTGTTTGCAACCAGAGATTTGACAAGGTTGGGTCCTGTTTGTGCTAGGCCCTGTACAGACATAAAATAAATGGCATTTCCTGGCAAAGATAATTCACAAAGTGTAACAGCCAATAAAATACAAGAAAAATGAGTTGAAACAACTGTTTGAGACAGACAAAAACAAAGGTGGAAGGAAACTAATAGGTAAATGATAGACTATCCATGTAACTATTTTAAACAAAATTGGTTGCTGGTTTTTAACTTCCCCAAAATATGCATATTCACTATCTCTCAGTCAAGCAATGCTGGTTTTGTTTTATATATTCATTTATTTTATGAGGTTAAGAATAAATAAAATGTGTAGTCAGAAAAGTTACAGGTTCTGAAAATCTAAAGATTTAAGATTTCTGTGATTCACCAGAGCACCATTACATTTATAATAGTGCAATGAATAAGTGTCTCATTGAAACAGAATACAGCTGATATCCTGTGATAGTTTTCTGGGTTTGGGATGCCATAGATAAATACTTCAGAAAAGGACATCATAAGATGCTCCTTGACAGTTCAACTCTTCTGGAGCTACTTCGTAGTTATTAGGTGATCTTTTGCTGCGCTTACTCGCTCAAACAGATGTGCTTCTTCACTTCACCTTTTTCTAATCTAGTTTTTTTCCACTTTTTCAATTCTTTTTTCAGTTTTGTCCACTAGTGGTGTCATTGCAGAGGTATGAAAATGGAGGAAGCAGTTACTAAGGTAGCCAGAGAGGTAAACTTGTGTTAAATATGAACGTCAAAACTCTGTGAAAATCTTTCAGGCACGAACAGTAATTCAGGAGGGCCACAAGGCTTCAGTCACTGTGTGATATACCAAAGTTTTCCTAAGGTGCTTTTCAACACAGTTTCAAAAGGATGAGATCAGATGACCTTCTTCCCTATGAACAAAAAGCTTTTCCAAGAGGAAAGTAAAGATGACAGTACAGACTGCTGTAGATTCTATCATTAGAGGATCACACTTCCTTTCCAATACCCATTTCCAAGGAGAGAAGGATCAAATAGTTGGTATAGCAAACCAAATAATCTAGCCACAGGTTTAGAAACATATCCAAGTGTAAATTTACATTTCCCCTTCGGGAAATGTTACTTTGTTTAGCAGAGAAATAGAAAAGAATTAGGACAAAGCCAGACTTGTGGCACAGCTTTGACTTCCTTCAGTTACACCAAATCTACCAGTTCTTGCATTCTGAATCCAAGCATAACATCCAATTATTTTTAATAATGAAAAAGCAGCCTTTCCTCTGTTTAAGTTTCTTTGTCATCACTAGCAGGTTTCCTTTACCAAAACATAAATAAATATATAAACATACTAAAACTAAATCATTTTAAGTTGACAATAGCACTTAGCTGCATTAAAAAAAATGATAATAAAAATGTAGAAAAGCAGGTGGAAATGTTTAATGCATAGAAGCTCATTCATGCTTATCTGATTAGTTCTGTACATCTTCATGTATTAAAGTTATATACTTAAAGCATTATCCTATTTGTAGGATTAAAACATAGAGGGCTTTAAGACTAGCCCCTCTAAATATCAGTGACAAGACTCTATTCTGCTAAGGAAGGATTATTGTCTTCCTGTTTAAGAAAGCAAATGGAGGGGAATCAGGAAACAATTTAAAGTCTAAAAGTCACTGTGATTCACCTTATTTTTATTTCTGCTGTTTTTAAGGCCTTCACCTAAAGCATATCAGCAGAAACAGCAGAATAGAAATATAAAGTGATAGTGTAAGAGGTTTATGCCAGTAACAACTGATGACTTGTACTCATCACTTTTTAGTCACTAGACAAAGAAAGGAGGAGGAATGGGGAGAGATTGTATTATAGCAATTACAAGTCCAAGTTTATTAGTAAAGGCCATTTTATGCAGTCTAAAAGAACATTCTGTACCACATATCAAGATAGCATGCAAAACAAGTAAGGAATTTCCCCATACCTTTTTATATAAACATATGAAGTACAGTCATAAAGCAAAGTGAGATAATTGTATTACTGATTTACCTAGTCAGCAGCTACGCCAAGAATGAATTCAGTTTATTAGGTATCTTCTCCCACTGGAATAGCATCCAAATTTCCTTTGTATCACAGAATGTACTCTTTTAAATGATCAAGGTCACTCCTTAAACAGACTTTTTCTCCCTCGAGTTTTGCCTGTATCAGCCTTTAAAGAATACAAAAGGAGCAGTAATTTTATTGAAGAGTTCCTTAAATACTGTCAGATTTGTCACCGTTCACTTTAAACCAGACATTTGTCGAAGTGAATCAGCAAGTGGCCACTTGCTGGCTAAAGAAAGCTGAGTCACTGCTTCTGATCTAACAGAAACCTTCTACATCAGATTCAGAATACACATCCCTGTGTTGTTTACCAATCTAAGAGGAAAATAAGTTATTGCTGTGAGTCACAGAGGGAAGGGAAAAAACACAGAAATGAAGATGAATGTTGGGAGCCCAGAACAACCGGAAACGATAAACAAAACTCTGACACACAGAGAAGGCAGGAATTGAGTGCCAGGAAAAGACAAATACTCCTGTAGATTCAGATGTCTTCCTCTGATAACAACCACAAAGATTAGTGTTTGCTGCCAGCTAAATCACAAAGAAAAATCTTCTACTGTCCTGTACTTCAGCCTGGATTATTAGATTGTATTGAACTGTATAATTAGGCCACCAGCAAATGAAGTACAGCAAAAGTTCAACTGCACTTCATACAAATATAAATATGCTAAATTAAAGGGTTTGCTCGCTGAAAATCAATAGTTATATAATCATGCATCACTTTAACATTGAAGATGACATGTTTCCTTCCCATTAAAAAACTGCAGATTTGCCATGATTAGAGAATCAAACTAAAAGAGATGAACATTTCAGAGCCAGGAAGGAGCAGCTCAGCTGTGTTCTGACAGACAGACACTCATCACCAACAAAACGAACTGAGCAAAGAGGGTGTTTCCAGCATATCAACTAAAAAATATAATCAAGAAGCAGATTATAAGCATGCTTGTTCTGAATGATTCATGAAACATAATTTCTACTCTTGCCTGGGTAATTAGGAGGTTTTCAACTCCAGTTCAGAGATCTGTTTTGGGGCATTTTTCATTCTCAAAACTATTCAGCTAGTAGAGTTTTTCTTGCTTTCAAACAGTGACATCAATGCAAGAGAGGTAGAAATGCAAAATAAGAAATATGTTTTGGTCAGTTAGTAAGAGTTCAAGATGTAAAATTCCTCAATACCAGTAAAGGGGCAAGTAAAACTCAAATCATTTCAGGCAGAGTTTCTGAGGAAGCATCCTAAAACCACAACTCCATGGTGCCCTTGCTTGGCAAGGAAACGTATGGAAAAGGCAAACAATGGGCAAATTTAAAGAATATTTATAGGGCAGAACAATTCACATTCACTTTCAAGTTTTTTTGACTCTGACTTCAGTTGTTTAGAAAAAAAATGAGAAAGCCGATAAAGCATGACCAAAACTTTACTGCTGACTCTGCTTAATTATACAGCTACTTGGAAATTCATTACAACTCTCAGCACAGAAGTCTGGTCTGAGTGCCTATGCTCACAGAATTTACAAGTGTTGGGCTTATAAGATGGACCTGTAACTTCTGTGCTCTGTAATGGGCTAATTTATTAGATTAATTTGCATCTTGCATTATGTGTTAATGAATGTCTTGTGTAGGATAACGCAGAAAAATTGTAATAAAACATTATGAACTTACAGATGTAACATTCTCTTTGTCAGTGGAGCTTAGAAAAACAGAAAGCTGATAACAAAATGAATGTCACAGACTTGTTGATGATGCATGGGAAACCTTCCTGAACGAACTCAGTCTCTTAGGAGAGGGAGAAAATACTTCCTCATACCACAGCAGAAGGTCTGTCTTATTTTTAATTATTCTCCAAGTTCTTTATTTTATTAAGTCTTTGTTGCTAGAAATTGTGTAAGCATTTTTTCACAAGGTATACACTAGTGGTTCCTTTCCAATTTCAGACTAACATTTTTTTATTCTAAAAGTCTGGTCTTACGAATTCCCCTCATTAATTAGTGTTACAAAAAATATTTCTGTTACTACATAGATCTAAAATATAATTCAACTTTTCATAAAGTTTTAGGTTTTGTAAAACATACACTTTTATTTTGCACAGACTGCTCAACAACTGTCAGAGCATAACACTTCTACATTCTCCGGTTTAAAAAATGACAGAATCGTGAAATATCCTATATTGTCATCAATCACTTCAGCCATACAGTCACAGACCATTTTTCCATCACTTCTATAGGGTTTTTGGACTCCAGAAAGATTATCCATAACAACACTTAAGGGGAGGACAATCTATCTATTCTCTAATCCTTTAAAATGATTGTTTACTCTGATCTAAAACAAGGTGGTCTGCAAGTTATCCCAAGAGTCAGAGAGGCACTAAATGTCACACAACCGTAACTTCTGGTGCTAGAGTATCCCTTGGTTAAAATCCTGCTCCTTGGACATTTCTGTATCTGTCTGCCTGTGTGTTTGTGTGTGTGCACACAGCTTTCTGGCCAGCCCACACTGAGGTGGTTACATTAAGATGCCTTTATGTGGTTTCTGTTACGGCAGCAAAAGAAACAAAAGTATTTTAGGCAACAAAGTATAATGATCAAGATTTTATGAAAGGTAGAAAATTCATCGATACATTTATTTGACAAAGCTATTCTTGACCCCTCCAAAATCCCGTCTGTGACAGGCATAATTCAACTTTCCTCCAGAAGATATAGAGAGTAAGTAAAAGAGATTTTTAAAGTAACAGCAACAAACATTTTTCTGCTTCAAAACATTAAACAAGAGAAATATCCAGCTTTCATTCTTCCCTGCGCTCTCCCAGAATGTGCATTTCTAGACGTGGACAGGATGTAGACACTGTACAATATCTGTTCCCTATTTCACAGCAAGAAAGCATTCTGGGGTGTTACAAACCTGTGAAGGCTCAGTGGTCTAAGGTACTCAGATGTGTATTTTTATGACTGTGTTCCCCTGGCTCTGGGCATTTAACAGACATGAATTGTGGCACTGTCCAGGGCACGCAAACATTGCCTTCATCTTACAGCAGGAGGACTGCAGGGCAGGGAGAGTATCCTGACCAGTGTCACACACCCAGGTATCTGTGTCAGAACTGAGAGATCCTGGTTAAACTGTCAAGTCCCTGAACTTAATAAATTAAGGGCACGCAGAGTACAAAAGGATGTTTTCTCACTCCATGGAATGTGGTACATTTATACAAGAAAGTATGTTTATACAACACACTAGAGTGCAGTGAGTAGACCCTAAAACTACCTTTACATTAGTTAGATTAGGAACATGAAACTAGCTTTTCACAAAGTTCCGTACAGGATATAACCTCCAGAGATGAGGGGCAGAGTAATCTGGACTGCACTGAAATTCATTCTGCCACAGAAATTGCTACCAGTTTGTTTAAACTTAACCAACCAGGTTCTACTGCAATATCAATTACAGATAAATTTGGGAGCCTGAGTCATGAGAAACCGAGTTGCCACTTTCTGCTGTTTTACACTTCTTCCTGTACCTTGGGAAGGGCACAGCCTAGCTTGTGTTTCAGTTCCCCAGCTTTAAAATAAGGATACTTTTCTGCTAAGGATAGCACTTTTCTGCCCCAGAGGCGAACTAAAACAGGTGATCATAAAAATTTGGGAAGCATTATGGGCATCCCAGAGAAATACTACAAAACATGCTTGCAGAACTCTGTTTTTCCAGAAGTTTCTCCAACCCATTATTTTCAGTGAAAGACAACTTACCATTGCACATTAAATTCTTAAATCTACTGTTATTAATGTCTTGCATTCTAAATGTAAAAATATTCAATTAAACTTCTCTTGCATCTCTCTTTGCGAATAATCTCTCATTTATTTTTCATATAAACAAACTCAAAACCCTTCCTTCCCTAAAGTCACTTATTTGTAGGTTACATTGGCATATGCTAACACTTCCTAGTTACAAAGACTAACAAGCTGCTGAAATTGCCAGCAACATTCTATGCAAACCAAACCCCAAAAAGAAAACCAAAATAAATGATAGCATGTGTTATAGAAGGGAAAAAAATAAGGTAGAACAACTGTCCTATAATAACTGTAACAATTCTGATTCATAGTTGTACCAAGGCGATACCCTTGATAAATAACCAGGGATCTCTGTGACCTTCCTGAAGTAAGGTCTCGACATTTACTTGCCCTCTCTGATGTGACAGAGTACTGATTATGCTCTTTTCGCTTCCTATGAACTACAGGGGAATGTGCCACCTTTCTTTTCCAAAGACTTCCTTTGAATTACTCTCTGGAGACTCATTTCTCTCCCCTAGTAATAACAGGCGTGCCTAAACTATTCCTTTTTGCTCAAAAAAATTAAACCCTCCACTCATGTGTCTCTTCCAGTGTGTCTCAGCATTCATTATGCAGCACATCTCCAAGTTCTAAGACAGCAGGATGCTGATCCAGACAACTTCAGGAAAACAGACTGTCTCTTCTATCCCTTACAATAACGCCAGCAAGAAAGACAAAGGGATAGATATTGGAAAACAAATCCTGGAGGACATCTCTGTTATCACAGCAGGGGAGATATATATATAGGACACAATAAATAAATCAATCAATAAATAAAGGAGTAAATAAAAAATAATTCAGAAACTCAATATGGCAGACAAGAACCAAAGAATGTCCTTTTCAAATCTGTTCCCCTTGGACTTTACCAAGTTCCAATGGGATAAAAGTTTTAATATTACATTTATAAAGCCTTTATGATACATCCTTAGAAATGCTCTTCATTTAAGCATTTACTGACAAGAAAAGCACAAACAGAAAGAAGTTGCTTCTTGTATTTATAAATGAACCCAAGATTAATGACTATAAAAAAAACTGTGAGAGTGAGGATCCTTTCATTTATTGTCCTTTTTCATTTCATTTCATTTCCATAATTTCATTTTATTTATCTTTCATTTATTATTATTGCTTTGAGGTGAATATTTCCCTTTTTGCAGCAAGTCCTTACCTTTGGGATTATGCATTCGCACAATAAGTACAGGATTATCTTCACCTACAGGAAATAAGGAGATCATCTTTGTCCTGCCTACTCCTTAAATGACTTTTTATTATTAATATAGTCTTTTTCCCACTGAGTCACGGAAAAAACTACAGCAATTACTGCCCTTTCTGAATTACTTTTCCTAGGTATGGTCAACTTCTTGGGGGGGGGGGGGAAATCACAATAAAATGAAGTTGCAGTCTAACCTGGTGGAAAGAGCTGTGCAGCCAGAAGAGCTCTCTAACAGCTCTCTGTGCTTGTACTAGGGAAGCTTCAAACTCTCAGCTGTAATTAATTTTGAAGATGACGAGCACAGCAGATGAATAACCTGATCAGATTTGCATGGCTGAGTCAGTTCACATACCCTGGCTATTAGTGATTGCCTTATCCTGAACACACAGAACGTCTTTGAGGGCATTCCTAATCCTCAGAGAAGATGAATAACACGGTAGGACCATTTGTGCAATGGCTGGATTTGATCTGAGCCGTGAACATCTGCCATTTGAACTTCCCTGTCTTCATAGAGACAGACCTGGACTGTTTAGTAACTGGGGGAAAACCAAACCAAAACACAAAATACCAAATGCACTCCTGTCATAAAACCCTGTGAGGAAGACAAATATAAAGAGTGCAAGCAACCTGTGATTCAAAACTCTCCTCTTTCGGATCTGTGCTGAGAAATGTGCACCCCACTCCCTAAAACTCACATGAGCTGTGGAATCTGCGGCCTTGAAAATACCCAAATTTAATTTGCCAAGGTCTTGAGCAACCTTATCTTCACAGGCCCTGCTCCCTCCCAACAAGAGGATCTCCAGCTATTCCTATAAGACTAAAATATCCTGTGATTCCTCTTACACCTCTCAGAATTAACTCTTCGCTAGGTTGTTTCCTCCTAACCAAAGCATTTCAAGTTGCCACTTTAAAATGCAACCATTGGCCCTGTTATTCGAGCTTTCTTATCTTACATCTCTATTTCCATTTCTTTTGAAATAACAAAGTGACCAGGGCTGAAGTGTCTCAAATTACCACTAGTCACTAATACAAGGAGAAAGCAATTTCTTAAGGCTAATTTAATGCACTTCTGAATCCTGTAATTTATTTTGATTCTGTGTTCTCTCTTCCTTTCCAGGCACTCTGCCAAAGAAGTTAAAGAGGGTTTTTCTGGCTAGATTTCCAATACTCTTCACAGTTTTGGGGTGGGTTTTGTTGGTTTTTTTTGGAGTCTACAGGCATAGGTGGGTTCATGGCACAGAGCCAGGCTGCAGTCATTAGAGAGGATTAAGCCACGTGAAGCTGGTATTAAAGTAGAGAAAGTAAACACCTCTTACTGTGTCAAAGTATACTTTGAGAACAAGGAGATAGACATCTTTTCCTCTAGGGCAAATACAGGGAGGAATATTTCCTGAAAAAGGAATATTTGTTTCCCCAAGTGTGATCTTACATAGAGAGCTCCTCAAGAGTTCAGGAAAAGACCTGAAGAGTTTTACCTCCATGTCTGCAACTTGTATACTAGACAAAATGCAGGATATAAATTTTAGACAATTTTTTAAGAGTGGGCAGAATGGGATCTCAGCCCCTAGAACAAGGGCATTATGTAATACAGCAACTTCTTTATCATCATCTGTTCAGCAATAACCACTGGATTTAAATACAGATTTTACATTGCTTTCTAGTGACGTGTGGTAAATGGACCAGACACTCCACCGACTGCTTTTTAAAAACTCCTTTATTTTTTGGTGAAAAGCATAAAGCAGCGTGGAGTGTAATTGAACAGATAAAAGAGAAGATCCTCAAGCGCTTCACTTTCTCCCAACCCCCTACCTCCCTCAAAAAAAAAAGTAATCAGGCACATTAAAGACTGAAAACACTACCTCGTGTTTTCTTGGATCAGGGGAACCTTCACCTCTGACACACCGGGTCTGCTGTAACTCTCATTCGCAAATGAGAAGTGGCAGCTCCAGCTCTGTCCCCGTGGCACTGCTGAGGGCACGTGGGCTCTGGAGCCAAGGCTGAGCATCAGGATGACATCTGATATTAAGTGTCTACAGCTGCACGTCTTTTGCTCTGTTTGCTGGACAGAGAAACTATTCAGAGACAGTCACTGTCCATTACAAAAAACTTATTAACCTACAAAATTCAATTACTTGTCACAGGCTCACAGACAATTTACAGGTGCTCCATTTAACCTCCACAGGATACCAACTATGGAAAAAGTGTGATCGGCATTTTTAAAATTGGGTTCAAGTTTTCTTTCCCAATACTGGATGCAGAAAACAGTTTTTCAGAGAAAAAAAAACAAACACACACACACATACATGAAAAATCCTAACACAAAACAACAGAGAATTTCATCACTAATTATCTGACCTCCCTTGTCACAGTATCAGATGCTGGATACTAAGCTCTCTGAAAATGCTGATTCTCAGTAACGTGCCTTAAAGGGGAAAGTGGGATGTCACAGATCCTCATCCTTGTGCACTGTAAGCAAGACCAAATCTACAATTAGAACAAGTCTAAGAAGGTGGATTGTCACCTGCCTAAATCTGATCCAGCCAAGACTACTCGTGTTATCACACTACTGATGAAAAAAGAAGAGATAAATGGGAAAGACAGATCTCCCGAGCTCCCACTTAGCTCAGAACATATCAAAAAGGAGAGAAGGTGGAATATATTATTTTTTTCTAGAGATGGAGACTTCTACTGATTTTAGGCCACAATGAGTGTAAATGCTCTTCAGAGGGTAAAACAATTTCTTAGGAAAAAATATTCCTGATGATATCTGCACTGTCTTTTGGTTTTGAGGTTGCCTGATCCATTCACTGTAACTTGTTTTAATACTACTGCATTCTCTACATACCTTGTATTAATTAATATAAACACTGGAAAAATTAGTCCAGAAAGGAAAATACAGCATAAGGAAGAAGAGTCTGTAGAATAACGGAACTTATGATTGCTCTCTGAATGAGCAAATTACATGAGCCTTTTTTTTTTTTTGCTCTATCTGATCCTGAAAAGATATTATAACAGCTTCTTTAACAACAAGACGGTAAAAGGTCAGTTCAGTGACGTCTCCCTTTCAAGAGCACAAGTAGTAATACAGCACTCTTCAAGACTTAAACACTTAAAAACTATTTAGAATAAAACTACAAGTTGCTGTTAAAAAAGAAATCATCACTTCAAAAAGTGAACTGTCAGTAGCATCCTGTATTTGTCAAACACCGCTCTCTGAGTCCTTGATATTGATTAGTATTCCACTTGAAGGAGGAGATAATGAAGTAGATTATTTTTTCTGCACTGCACCTGACACAATCAGAAAAGCTGACACACAGTATTTTCCTACTTTCCAATTTGTCTGCCCCACCTATTTCCTTTTCTTTTGAGGCCACAGGGGACAACGAATTGGAATTAAATTAAGACATTCCAGAAAATAACTGAGAACAGTAATGAGGTGCATTTAAATTCTGCACAAGACACGGGAGGGATGAACAGTATATAGCAAAAATCAGATGTTGCATCCTTGGCTAACTATGAGAACACAGAGTTAAAGGTAGTTAAATGATTTTCTAAGGTTTGCTCCTCAGTATAAATGCTAATAATGTAAGACAGATGTTTCATCAAAATAGCATTTCTCTCACTTTAGAGCTATTTTTCTTCTGACTACATATGCATACACAAAACCTCAGCCTGCACGTTCATGTATCGAAGGTGCCGGAATAAGTGTATAAGTAGCTGTGATTGTTAATTAATTCACAGAACAAAAAGCAGACAACAACCATATGGATATCTTCAGCTGGAAAGCACCTGGGGCTGGATGGCGAGGAGAACCCTTGGTGAGATATGGGACCACACGGCCTTGAAGAGGATCAGCCTATGAATCCTTCTTTTATGTTACTATTTATGTAGCTGCTGTCCAGCCAAGTGCTATTACATGGCCATGCACTCGTGGCTTCCCAAAACACTTATGTTTTCCGCCAGCTGCAGAGTAAAATAATCTGCTTTGGCACCTGCAACCAGAGCCCACCGTATCCGAAGCCCCCTTCTCCCTCGCAGGAGGGCAACAGGAGTGGGGGCAGCACTGCAGGACCCTTGCAGAGCCACAGGGGCACCCAGGGAAAACAAAGAAAAGAAGCTACTGATGTCTAGAACATTAAAAAGGAATGTGGAGTATAGAAAATGCAAAGGATTAAAATGCATCATAGTCAGCAAAACAGTCAGGGGAACATTTCATCTCTTTGTGTCTCTAAGCCTTACTAATTTCAGCTGAACTCTGGGCTTTGTTGACCTCTGGCCTGCAGCAGACGAAAAATTTGTTTAATAGTGACTGTAGCTGCTTGACTGCCAAACAGAAATAAGACAGGAGTCCTTGGGAAAGGGAGAAGAATCTCTGCTTCCCAGTACATAATTGGGGAGACACACACAAACAGGAATATAGAACATATCTGCAACTTTTTCTTTACAGGTTTACAAGTCTCTAGATGAGCTTGCAGAGCCGGTACAATCCTACGTTGGCTCTAGAGCCCAGGTTTTTTGACATGTTTGAATACCCAATTGCTAAATACTAATTAGCTGGCCAGAGTCTTTCAATCAACCATGGTGAGAACAGCTCTCCCATCACAGGCCTTGCTCTGCTACATCAGCACAACCGCCTGCTATGCACACTCCATTTTTAAATTTGCTACAATTTATGCCATTCTAGGGATTACCCCATGTTCTCACACACTCGGGATGCTTGAGTTTAAAATAAAGAAGACAACCTTTTCTTAGAACACCCTTGAACATTTAAAAGCAGTCTCCTGGCACTACTACAAGGTAAGTCATATTTAGGTGTATTTTTAGGCTGCTAGATGTACAGAAGTTACCCTTTTTTGGTTGGTATTCTGCTTCTAAACATAGTTTGATCTGTACTATTACATACCAGCTATTCAAACCTTCATGTGTTTATCAGCATTTTTAGAAGTAATCCATGAGAGCAAAAGTCTGCCCTGAAAGCAGCTGTTTTATGGGACTAGGCGATGACTGAGAAGAATATTTGCATGTCAAGGTTTAGGTTAAAAACAGTTCTCAAGCCTGAAATGAAGTATATAATTTTGTTCCCATATCAGTCTGGTGCCCAGCCCTGATTCTTTTTTTCCCCACAGTATTCCCAGATGCGGAGTCCACCAGATCAGCAATGCTGAAAGGAGCTGGGCAGCCTCATCCAGGAAAGGCCTGCAGGGCTCAGGAAAGAGTACGAGCATTTTCCCTTCCAGAGGCCTTTCCAAGACTCATTTGTGTTTCACACAATATATAACGACTGTGAGGCAGAAATAAAGCACATCCAACCTGAACAGGGTTTTTGTCATGTCCAGGAACCGTACATAATGCCTCTCCCCAACCTGTCCTCACCGCTCAGCTCTTCTCCTGGGCTGCTCTGACCTTCATCCTTTTTGGGCGAACTCAAATTTCAGGAGACTTTTTTAAGTTTGGGAATGTTTACAGTAAACTGCCAAATTTGATATTGTTGAGAATTGACATAATCCCTTTTACCAGAAGACTGAACACAATTAAAAATATATAGCTAACAAGACACTGTATTCTGAACATGGACTCCTTTTTCTCCCTGTATAAAATGGAAGGTTGGGGTTTTTTTACTTTTTACAAAATAGTTCTCAAAATCATGTGTCAAATCTCAAGGACTGGGTGAAATCATAAATGTGTTTCTCTTTACCTGACATTGCAAATAAATCTTATCATACCGGAGCTGCTTAGCTATAAATAACAAATTCCAGCAAATTCTTCTTCTATTATTTTCAAACAATGACCAATTGTCTTTTTCAAACTTAGAAAATTTATCATCCTTCTTTTCAGTTTTGCCATTATTTCCTTCACTACCTTTACCAACAGCACCCACTGCATAGTCTGCAAGTGTGTGAGACATTCATAACAAACTCTTGATCAGCCAGTGTTTGTTCCAGAGTAGCAGTTAAATGACACCCTTCCAGGTCATTTTACTTGTCAATTTTCTTGCAAAATTGCACTTGCATTTTTATTCCTTCTAAAAAGTATTCATCTTGTGAAGCATTACATTAATTACACATCAGACTGTGTTAAATTAGTCACGTTGCTGGAACCACATTTGCTCTGTGTTATAATGTTTCAAAAGCCATCACGCTGTGTTAAGCTGTACTCCAAAAAAATTACATTTCTCAGAAATGTGAAATAGTTTTTAATAAAACATATTTTCTTAGAAATCTGAGTGCATGTTCTAGATTAACTTTCAGGTCATTAAGAAGCTCATAGGGAAAGCATGGAAAATAAAGAGGAATGGTTTTAAAATATTCCTTTTTTAAAAAATTCATTCTGTAAGCTAAAGCAATATTTCACAGAATTCACACTTCACATTTTAAATGCCTACTAAAAGATTCCATTATGGATATAGTGTTGCTTCTACAAAATGCAGCCTTTAAAATAGACTGTGAAGATATCGCTTTAAAAAAAAAAAAAAAAAAAAAAAAGAGGGCTTTAAATTCCTCTAAATTGACAATCAGGTCTTGGACTTCACAAAAAGGGACACATATAGGCCAGGCAAAAATCTTTACCATATTTCCCCTACCATGACTCTGCCTTTGAGGTGCCATCAAAAGGTCCAAATGTGAGAGGTGTCGGATCTGGCTTTTAGCCTTTGACACATCACTGTTGGGATAAGAAACCACCTTTTCTGCTTCTTCAGAAAAAATAAGAGTAGTAAGAATTTCTTACAAATGAACAAAGTATCTTTGGAAACAGAAACATGCCATTGGTACCCAACACTATCTGACAGTTAAGAAAACACAAGGTCAAACACAACTCTCTCTAATGTAGCACCAGTGCTAATGAGCCTGAATGACTCGTTTTCGTTATGTTAAATACTTCATACTTCAGCTTATCCAGATACTATTTTCTTTTCCTAATTTGACTTGGATCAATACCACCCTCAAATAAAGGCATAAAAACTGACAGAAAGGACACTGAAGCATTGTTATCATTATTACTAAAAGTCTACTCTTCTGCTAAACCTAATCTTTTAAAAGTCGAACGCTACCAGTCTTTCTCTAACTTAACACAGCAGTCAGTCCAACAGATCACATCCCAGAATCACAGTTACTCCTCATCTCCCACGTGACAAATTCTGCATCCCTTCACTTTTGGCAGAAGTTGGTTTCAAAACTTCTCTTGAGGTGTAATGGAGATGGAAAGGAAAGCTTGAAATAGCGGTGTTCTTCCTTGGCAGTTAGCCTCATCTGAACAGAACCACATTTAAATCAGCAATCCATTTACCACCCACAGAACACCGACTTCAAATCAGATATGATATTCTGTTGTACAAAGGACGAACCAAATCTTCCTACTAAAACGGGGAAATCTTCCCCCAGGGAAGACGTCAAACTCGTCCCTTCACCAAAGGAACCCAGAGCCCCACGGGCAGCACCCACACTCCTCAGGCAGGGCAAGAGGAGCTCAAGTACCCACAAAAGCAAAACATAAAAGCTATGGGGCTTCTAGGGAGTGCAGGTACAAACTCAATCTGCAGAGTCTCTCAAGTGGGTCGCGCTGAAAAGAAGACAGGAGGCCAGGAATGATCCCTTTTAACTGAATGGATCAGTGATCACAACAGGCCTTGGGAAGTAAGGAATCTGAGTTCAGCAGTCTGATCCAAACCAGGCAGAGGAACTACCATTTGAGCCCAAGTTTCCCATCCTCTGAGACATCCCTCCTGAACACGAACAGTAGCGGAAATCTGAACTGAGAGGAACTCTGCACCCAAACACCTCAGCCCATCCACAGAATGAGAAACTGCTTCAGTAGAGGTGATGAGAATCTTCATGTTATCTAAATATTTCATTCACCTCTCGTGTTCGGTACCCAAAGTGGTGGCAAAGGAGTTCTCCTCAACCTTAAATCAAGGTTTTTAGCACAGCTTTTATGTTCTGTGAACACCTTTACCAGCCTCTAGACTGATGCATTTGAATCACCTTCATCATGCTGTGCCTTGTGCACCAGGCACAATCATCTTTAATCTTAATCTCTGATTGACATTAATTTTAACATTGCTTAAGAAAGAGAAAACTTACTAAGGCACTTGATAATACTTAATTTGCAAAGAATGAACTTGATTCATTTGGAGGAATATTTAATACTCTGTTTTTTTATGAAGGGTATTGTTGGCTTTTTCTTCTTTTGGGGGGAAGGAGGAAGGGGAAAGCTACAAGAACAAAAAGCATCTTCGTGACCATAAGTATGTCAAGTATTCCCCATGAAATAATAATATTTGGGGTGTTCCAACTGAAAAATAATCTCCGTATTTGTTCACTGAGGATACAATAGCTGAGTATAAGAATTAGATATGGCAAAGGAGAGTTATGTTATACTGTTTCCTTAAAAAAATTTTAATAGTATCCAAAATTGCCAAGAAACAGAAAATTATTTTACTTTTCACAGAAAAAGGGTGATATGTAAATTCACTAATTGGAGAGTTCATTTCACATGGGTTAGCTCTACAGGACATTCCTCTCTGAAATAAAAAATGTTCAAGTACCTAATTACAAACGTTGCTATAAATAAAGTACTTTGGGCAACTATTTTAGTCATTATGCTAATTAACTACAGTACTCATTATACTTTAAATATGCTGAAATGTGGCAAGTGATCAGATTTGATACCCTTGCATTTTTATTCTCCATGTAGAATACAATGCTGGGAAATATTTAACTTAGTAAATCACATTCAATTACATTTTTTTTTTCTCTTGTTGACACATTCATCTCCAGTTCCTGATTCATTTCAAGTCTTACTTATCCCAAACAGAGCTTCCAACAATGATATCATTATACTGACAATGCCTATCAGTTATTTCTTTTTAGAGCTGTTAATTTTTTTGTTGTAAGCATCATCAGTAATCAGATGGAAAAAATTTATTAAAACCCTGATAACCATTGTCACTCCATTCTGTTTTCTTCTCTCTGTGTCTGCTACACAGACAATAAATTCAGCATAAAGTACAAGCAACATCTGAAGAGAAGCAGACCTGCCACCCCTGCAATACATATTAAATGTCTGTACTTGCTTCATCCTTCCCCGCCTTCAAGATTTCTCATTTCTGTTCTGAACTCCACTTTGATTTCGAGGTAAGGTTAGAAACTAGACTGTAACAGAAATAGCAAGAGCAAACACACTATCATTCTAAGAACACTAATCAGCAAATCAATTACTGATTGACAACCATATTTCATAAAGTTTCTGCAGCCCTGCAGCTGATCAGGGAACAGACCGCTCTGTGGCCACAAACCCCTCTGTACACTGTTCTACCATACATGCAGACATTTCATGCCTTGAAGAAGAATTTCAGGTTCTTTGAGAAAGTGCAAAGGATTAGAGAATGGGGAAAACACAGAGGTGTGGCTTTCTCACCAACAAGCAGAGAGGGGAGGGGACCAAGTGCTGCAACAGCAAGTGGAAAACACCAGTTGCAGAGCAAGGGCAACAACCCAAGCACTGCCTGAACCACCAAGGCTGAGCTGGAACTGTGCCAAAGCCAAGGAAGGTCATGGCACGGTCCATTTTTGCAGAGTATCTTGGAACTGTTGCCAGTATGAAAACAAGGAAAGAAAGAAGGCTATGAAAAGTCAGGTCTGCTGGAATGAGTACAGCAAGAGGATGTCAGAACACAGGAAGACTGCTGAGGAGACCAGCTGCTCCTCAACAGCAGCAAAATTTGAGTCAACACGCTGTGATCGTCTGATGTGCCACATTATTTTAAAATTAGCATTACTAGGGAGAAATAATGGAAAACTTTTTTGGGGTGTTTTCTGAACTGCTAAGACAAAGGAAGCATGATGGTTTCAAAAAAAAGAAAACTTGAATTTTGAGCCTATCCTTGGATCACTCTGCTACACGCTCAGGGTTGCCCCTGGGCATTGCTTCATCTTGCTGTTTCATCCAAATCAAGTCACAAAACAACACCTTCCTTTCTGTCTTCTTTACTTTTCAGTAAGAGTCACTTCCCACTCGGGTCTTATGGGAGTCTGGAACATGAGGAGGGCCAGCCCACTTGAGACTCAGATAAAACCAAATACTCCTTGAAAATGTGATTTCAGAACAGGAAAAAATCATCCAGGCAGTTTCCCCTCAAGACTATCTCCTCTAGATGAGAATTACCCTGGCACTTGGTTCATGTCTGTAGCTTTGTGGGGCTATCAAAGTGACACTGCTTTCATATAAATATATACATACCACACTCATCTTTAAAAAAACCCTCGAAATCCTTATAATCACCACTCCCATATTCCACACCGTCCTTATCTGCAGGAGCCTGTCTGCCAAACAGCTGGTATTAAAACCAAAAGTACCACTTTTATACAATTTTCGTGTTATCAAAATAACTTGCTCAGTGCTACATTATCTCACCTTACTTGGTTTTGCATCCACTTAAAGGAATCTAAAGCTGCTTTTGTTCTACTTAACTTGTTTTTCTCAGCTTTAAAAGAAGTCAGAGAGATTCACCTAAGCAATAATGATCTCAGCTAACAAAACCGAGGAAAAATAAGAACCATCACCTCCAGATACTTACTTTGCTGCTCAGGTGGCCTATCTGCCATGTAGTCTTTGATGAGTCTACTACCACATTCAATACTAGGCAATCCTTTAACCTGGTGTTGGAACATCAAAGACTATTTAGAACATGTAAAAGCACTAATGGTTCCAGCTTGTTACTTTCTGGTTTGACATGCAGCAGGCAGTCTCCACTGACTAAGGTGATAAAACTATAAAACATCGTGACAAATTGACTGAATTTTACAAGCTTCCCCAAAGTGCTTTTTCATATTGTTTAAAGCTTTCCAGGGAAAACGTGCTGGCAGTATTAGCTGGGCAAGGTACTGACATGCACAGCATTAAAAGGGAGCTAATACAGTGCTCTCTGTGAAAAAAAAAGAGTGATGCTACCAGCCTGTAAGCAATCCACTTCTCTGTGTGTCTTGTATGGCTTGAACGGAGAGTGGCTGCAAGCACCTCTAAATAGGAGCAAGGAGAAGCATGTGTGATAAACAGATACTCCTCAAAGCTTTCTTCCCTCCGGTATTTGAATTCTTTCACAACCTTACAGCAGGCAAGGCACTTTGACAGGGTCCTATTCAGGGCATGTTTGTTTTGTGCTACTTCTTCAGGCTCTGCACAGCACCTTGTGGTGCTCAATTACCTTCTGCACCAGCAATTTAATTTCTGGCAGCAAAGTCCTTCCTCACTCCTTCTTGAGCATGAGAAAGCTCTCCAGATGTCTTTTAAGATTCCTTAAGTTACAAAGGGAAGGACAAATTAAAGAATATGTGAATGGGATAACACATTTCTGCAAATTAGGCAACAACATAAGAAGCAGCAGATGTATGGGTGGCAGGCTGAGCCAGGACATCATTCCAAAAGGCTGCAGAGTGCTACAACTGGAAGTAAAAGGAGTGAAAATTGTCTGCTTATATTCATGCTTTCCTTCACATGGGAATAATACTTGAAACCAGAATATCAACTAAAAATAGACGGAATCGTGTTCTCTACTACGCTTTTCCTGAGCACCATTATATATTTCAGCTATTGAAATATATGCTGGTAAGTCCAAACTATTCATCCTAACTCATACTCCTACACTCAATCCATTCCTAAAGCTCTCTCATGAAATAAAAAGATATTAACCATCTCACCAACACCACTAAACTCAAATCCTCTTCCACTTTGGCAATACTTTGGCCTAAACAGTTTAAAACACCATTTGCTTTGTGTTTTTTTTATGCCAATTCAATCTACCATTGCCCCTTCCCACTGCAACAGGTATGGAAGGTGGATAGCAAAGCATTAAATAACTGATTGGCAAAAGCATGCTTTGTATCTTGAATTAATGAAAATCTGGGTATATTACACCCAAGAGTTGCAGAACAAAAAAAGAAATTACAGGTTACAGACAAGCAACTTTTTTTTTTCCTTTGACTTCACTATTATCTGAGAAATATTTTTCATTCTTGACTAGCTAAAGTTTATAAATGTCTTTCCAGTTATATGGTCACTAGGTCTGCTCTTTTCATTACCAGTTTGGCCATGAACAAGCTGATTGTTTTTCCAGATAAAAATTATACTTTTTATACCCATACCCTTACTATCTCAACTGTCTTCTCCACACCAGGGCTCATGAAAGGATCCCTACAGAAGAGAGGGAGAACAGGATACACTTGTTCCTTGCTTCAACCTAATACTCATAGCACAGAAGGACAGCAGTTTTCAGACTATATGACCTGAATATAGTTTATCTGCATTTAATTACTCTCAGCACTTTTCTCTCTCATTAACTTTTCCAGACATCCCTGTATGGATGTAAAATTTTACCTCCATGACAATCTGTGGCAAAAACAGCCACATTCTGTCATGTGCTTCAAACTGACCCCTACTATTTCACCTGCTCGTGCTTGCATTAGAAGAAACAGTGAGGAGTTGATCCCTCTCCATGTCAGCCAAGATTTTGTACACTTCTATCCTGTTCTGTTGCAGATGTCTCTTTTCTAGACAGAAGAGACTCCTCTAAATTAATTAGAATTGATTCAAAAAGTTCTAGAGGTCATGGAGTGAAGGCAAAACACCATTCTATTTCACCATCTGGCAAAACAAAACTAATTAAAAATCAAATGTTTCTAGATAACATAAGCACAACTATCCACTATATAAACAGATAAACTGGCAGAGTGAGGTGGGAAAATGGACTTGGTTTACCTGCTATAGGGTTGATTAGAACCCATCTTGTATTAGCAAAAGCATTAGGCATATTATCTTAATACATGCTTGATGGCCTATTTCCAGGGAGCGTTGTGGTGCCACTTTGGCAAGAAGATTCTCAAAGAGGGTTCCCAAACGCCAGAGAACAAACGAAGCTCTCACCCAGTGATCAGCCAACAATAAGCAGAGAGAGGATTTGCCTAAGCAAACATGGTGATATGGAACACTTTGAAATTTGTGGAAACACAAGCCTAATAGAACTCTTAATATTTGATGTGTGCTTTTTTATTTATTTATATAAAAAAGGTATAAATGTGTGCATATATATGCCTACACAAACACAAATATATCTTCCTGCAGAAACTCATTCTTGTTGAAAAGTTGCTTTAAGCGTCTCATTTCTGTTTTGAATTTGCTATTTGAGTCTTTGAAGTGACTTCACCACAGGACTAGAGATTCTTTTCTTCTTCCCACTACCACCAAAACAGAAAAATATTTGCAAGAGACCAAGAACAGGAGTGCCTTTAGAAAACATAAATACATTGTAGGTGGAATCATAGACTAGTATGGCAAATGACGTGCCTGAGAGGGGGAAAAAAAGCACCTAACGTGAAAGGTAATGAATGTTTGTCTAGAAAATGTGTATGAATATCTGATGTTTGATGCTATCCTTTTTTAAATTACCTCCAGCGTACTACATACTTGTGCATGCTAAGGTGATTTTTTTAAAGCCTCCTTTACTTTTCCTCACAGTAAAACTTGTTGGAGAGAGAGAGATCTGTAATGTCTCCTTGGTTATTGTTAAAGTACAGAAGATAAAGATGTTGTGGGATACTGGTGGATGAAAAGCTGGACAGGAGCCAGCAGTGTGCACTCACAGTATGAAACCAGCATGACCAGCAGGCCAAGGAAGGTGATTCTGCCCCTCTGCTCTGCTCTGGTGAGACCCTACCTGGAGTGCTGCATCCTGTTGTGGAATCCTCAGCACAGGCAGAAAGACATGGACCTATTGGAGCAAGTCCAGGAGGCCAATAAAAGGAGAATATCCTAGGAGGGCAGACTGAGAGCATGGGGGTTGCTCAGCCCCAAGAAAAGAAAGCTACAGGGAAACCTTGGAGCAACTTTTCTATACTTTAAGATGGCTTAGAAGAAAGAGGAGGATATAGTTTTTTAGTAAAGACTGTTGCAACTGGTCAAGGGATAATGGTTTTAACTAAAAGAGAGTAGGTTTACACTAGATACAAGTAAGACATTTTTTACAATGAAAGCACAGAAACACCGGCATAGGTTGCCTATAGAGGTGGAAATGCCCCAGCCCAGGAAACATTCAAAGTCAGGTGGGACAGAACTCTGAGCAACATGATCTGCTCATTGCAGGGGAGGTTAGACTAGACGAACTTTGGAAGGCACTCCCAACCCAAAGTGTTTTATGATTCTGTGATTATTGAATGCAGTGCTGTAAATGGCACTGAAATAGAAGGATTTATCCAATCCAAATCATAATCTCCATGCTATGGACAAAGCTAACATGGCCTGTATCCCTATACACTTATATTTTCAAGTCTCTAACGATTTTTATTTTCCAGGAATACTCATTGAAGTATAACATAAGAGACAGGGCTACAAGCCCATCATAGAGATACTGAGTAGTTGATAAGTACATTGCTCTTACAGGAAATTTTTCTTCTAAATGAAGCCTTTGTGAAGTGTGTGTCTTCATTTTAAATAATTAAAACATATGTTCCCAAAGCTCAGAAGGAATGTCCAAGTTAAGGAAACGACTAGTTAAGTAAGTCTCATCTCAACCAAAAAACTGTGTGCTGCAAGTTAGCATCTGCAGAAAGAGGATACTCCCTTTTTTTCCACTGCATACTTCCCACTGCAGGATCTGCAGAGCTTGGAATTATTAAGTGACTATGAACTTCTCAGTGTCTTTAAAGGCAATAAGAAAAATAAAGAGGTGCTTCTCTACTTTGTGAATATAACTGAAGAAATTATGAACATTGTTCCTCAAATAGGACCTTAGGGTGCAAATCCAGCTCAGCTGTAAGTGCATTTAAGTGTATGGAATAAATCCAAGAATAAATTTGTCCCACTATCCAGAAAGGTGCTTGCTTTATTGAATTAGGAGAATCGAGTGCACTCATCCTGTCCACAGATCCATAAGTCAGTAGTTATGACAGGCCATAAGCAAAATCTATTATTGGCACATTTACTGAAATGCAGTTTTTCACCTCCAGAACTACTAGCAGTGATCTTAAAACTACTAAAAGAACAACACTGGAACCTACTGAAAAAAACAAGGGCCCGGTTTTAATTTCAGCTTCGAAAAGGTGACACACATGCAGGGTTAAAGAGGGGGATCTTAGAACAAACTAAAATTCAAGAAAATCTAATATAACCAGTTTATTTCATCAAAGCCAATTCTGTATTTCAGGATAATAAAAAGGAGAGGCTTCCCTGCTGAATCTATGTAAAATTCTTCGTGCCACGGTGCCAAGTGGTGGCCAGGCACTAAAGCAGAATTAACCAATTAGCAAAGTGTTCCATCTGGTACAGCCTGGACTTGCTGTGTCTCCACACCTCACATTACCATGACAGAGACTTCTAAAGGGACATCTTTAGCAAGAAAGCATCTCACTCTTTGAAACATCTTTCTTTTAATCTTTCCTACACACTTTAGAGGAAGCCAGAGCATTCAGAGCTGGCCTGTTCTCACCAGGAAAGTGGGTTTTTTATGGAGGCTTTGCTATAAGTCAATTCAAACATTCTTCAGCTATGAGAAGTAGAATATGGTCATGTATCCCTTGGAGACATGCAGTGGGTCAAGACAAATGGTTTTGAAGCACTGAGGAAAACAGAAACTAAGAGACTTTAAAATGATGCATCAAATTTCACATGCTCAAGATTCCACCAATTATTTATCGCAAGAAACTAACAGGAGATTCCAGCCTAACAACTCTGGTTAACAAACTCGTACTCAGAAGAGAGCAGAAGCATAGGGTTCCTGCAGTGCCAATTTTGCACTGCTCTCAACTTAGGAAGGTATTTTTACTTGTGAAAAAGCAGATTCCATATCTACACTGATTTTGTCACTGCTGAAAGTGCTAATCTGCATATTAGTTAATAGAGACAAGCCGGTAACATGGATAAAAAACACAGAGGAAACCAGACTGCTGGCCAAACAAGAGTCTGGTAACAAGGTTTCACAATCGTTCCGACTCATGCAAAACCTGATAGGAAAACCTGGAGATTAAAAACTTCAACACCTCATCTCTTAAACCACCTCTCTCCCTCACAATTTGCATGAGCTGAAGCAGAACTCAAAATGAAGCATTCGTGTCTCTTCTGGAAGAACAACAAGCCTATAAATCAAAGTCTCTTCACTGTGTCTGCAGTTTGCAACATTTCGGTATCTCTTCCCCCTCTAAGGATGTGATATTTAAGCTTTGCACACAGTTTGTGCCGTGGTGTTAGGCAGGATCACTGCAGTGTAGCTGACAGGAAGCCATGGGAACGTGCTCAGGCTAAGGGATCCACGCATAAAGGAAAGCACATCAGCCCTTGCACTGCACACGTGCTCTGGTAAACTGGGAGAGTTAATTCCTTATTTCTAAAATCAGCAACATAACCCAGAAAATCTGGCAACCTTGTATCTACTTCTTTCCTTATCATCATCATCATCATTGTACAACTTTTTTTTCCAAAGTAAATTAGCATGGACTGAGTGTAGCAAAGCTTCTGCTACTTTTTTTTTTGGTAGACTGTCATTAGAGAATCAAATGCCAGTGAAATTCCTAAGAGCAACTTGCTCAGTGGTGACAAGATACCGAATTACTTTCATTACTGTATATTATAATATATAGTAAAATCTTATTTATTAGCACAAAACTCAAGTTTAAATACAAGATTCTCAGGCAAAAATTGATTTGTCATTTGAATCAAGTAAATATACAAAGAGAGACCACGCTTTCACTGTATGACTGAACCACATTTCTACCATCTTGAGTTTGTAAATCTTACTCATGCAATTTACTAACAAACATAACAGTGACAAAGCTTTCCCTATTCAAAATCAGAAATAACATGCTTGCAATGCTGTGGCTATAAACTGTTCACCAGAAACTTGTTTTCTGAAACTACAGTTTTGTACGTGTACATGTCTGCGAATGACAGGCATTAAATTTAGGAAGTTGGAAGAGCGGTTTCCAAAACAAAAACAAAAACCAAAACAAACATGAAATTGGGAAACTCATCTAATACCTTTGTCTTGAAAAATATTCTGGTGATTTAGAAGGTTTCTGAGACATCTAGAAAGAGAGATGCCTGTTTTTTCAAAGAACATATTGATCAGGGAATTTAGTTGGACCGTAGGAAGCTCTGCATCCTCCTCCATCTCCTCAGGACACACACAAATCAAATCCACATTCTGATCTGAGTCTTCCCTTTCCAAGGATGGTATCTCATTACTGACAGCCAGTGTGGTCAGGGGGGAGCTTGTCTTTCAGAAACATCAGTGAGGAAAAGGGAATAAAGGTTTGGACAACCATCTTGAAAGTGGAATATGAATTTTTCTGGAGAATCTTACATTTCCGCTAAACTTATTTTTAATCTTAGCACATCCTAGACAAAAAGAAGGATATCATTTTACAGGATGTATGCAAGACAGTAATGCTATAAACTTACATTATACTTATTCTTTCTAAAAGCTTTAGTGTTTTCTGATACATTCTATCAACACTAGTTCATTTTTTTTTTGTTGTTTTCCTTGTCAACAATTCTGCAGGAACAAGGAAAGTAAAAAAAAATAAAATCTGAAAATAAAGCTCAGATTTTAGTGCAAATTACCAGATTCAGTCCAACGCAGATGCAATCCAAAGAAAGATAAAGAGTTGGGATTACATCTGCTGTGATTTGCCAGATGAATTTATAGTAACTACTGATAAAAGAAAAAGAGTTGTTGGGCAAAGGAGTAGATTTAAATCAAAGCCAAAAAGTAGGTCAGCTACTACTTTAGGTATGAAAGTATGCAAAATGACAACAGATCCACTGCTGTGCTCAGGGAGCAGGCGCTCTCCATCGGAAAGTAGGACTCTCTGGAGGGGCACTGCTGGTCACTTCGCCTGCAGGGCTGGGGCTGGCAGTCTGAGCTGAGCAGCAGCGCTGCCACCAGAGCTCGGCTCAAAGCTCACCTCTTTTCCACGACAACAACATATACACAGAGCAGATGCCTGTTCTGATCAGGAGAGGAAATATATACCAAACCATGTTAAAAGCCATCTTTTACTGAAGATGCAATATTTACGTCTTCTTTATAAAACGGAGAAAAAAAAATAAAAAGGCAATGTTCACGTGACAGAACGGGGGACAGAGAGAGAGTAACACCCTGAGAGACTGCTGGTAGCTGGCAAACAGAAGGGAGATCTTCACTGCCATGTAAACAACGTGCTGGTTAGTAGGATTTCACGATTCAGACTGATAAGTCTGATTTTTTGCCATAAGCGTGGGGATATAGCACCCCTGAGCAATCCTGAAGGAACAGGGAATGCTCTCTAGTCTAGAAAAGCTATTGTTACTTTTGGGTTTTAAAGCAGTGTGACTGCATAAATTTGCATCTCTCTAGAGTGCGTACAATGCTTCATTTTCTGAGATACCAATGAGACACTTCAGGGAAAGGAAAAAAAATCATGGTATTGTTATGAAACAATGAAATACCATATACAAACAATACAATAAACAATACAACAAAATAAACAATAAAGTTTAAAAAAACACACACAAAACAAGTAAAAACACCACATGCACAAGAATTTTTCCTATCAAGCTACACCAAATCCTTTTCAAGGATGCCTGGAAAAATTATATCCTAATATTTTTATTTATGTTCAATCAGAATGAATATACTATCTACATTCTAAAGGCAAATTATTTGTTAGATACACTTGATAGATTTAAAGAGCTGAATATATCTCCAATAATTTTTAAAAGTGTTTTAATGACCTTACTCTGAATTGCATTTTGCTCTACGAATAGTTCCTTTGCCAAGTTAGACTGTGCTTCTGTCACACAGACATTTATCCTTTACCTGAAGACACACAGGAAAATGTGTATGTCAGTAAAAATTTAACAGGGAGGCAGACATATGACCATCAGGAGGTAAGTTGGGACTACCTGGCCATAATCCTTACAACAAAAACATATCCTCTGAGACACCGTCAAAACAATAATACTTTGTAAACATACCGAGGCTGCAGCAAAGCAAATGGTATTTGGCAGGGTTGCCCCAAGGTCTGTTCACCAACACTGCTGTGCTTCTGAACCAGCCTTGACATAACCCTGACGTTTCAGCCATGCTAAGGAGTATTCCGATGAAAAAGGAAAGCGTAAGTCAATTGTGAAAAGCTGCTTTGAAAACACACTTGCCTAATACACTGGTACTCAGAAAACAAACCAGGCAAACAAAGGGATGGAGCGAGGGAAGTGAGCAAAACTGAAAACTTTTTGCTAAGAAAAAGGTAATTTAACTGGATCAGAATCTTTTAGAGGAAAATAGCAATGCCACCAAAACTTTCAGTGGAAGAATGCTCATCAGTCCCCACCTCTCACCTCACAGGGTGCTGGTATATCTAAACCATCTCTGCAGAGTTTGTTAGCATACTCCAAAAACTTGACATCTGATACAATTCTCCCCAAAATCAATAGGGGAGAGGAAGAAGGAAGGAATTATTGCTTGTTTGTACCCCATTTTCTGCCCCCTGTACGGCCCTGTTTCAGTTTTGCAGAGAAAAGGAGTTCAAAAGGAAGAAAGAACAAAACTTAATGCCTATATATCTTCAAATTTGTCCTCCCAAAAACTCACACAACTCCAAGTATTCAGACTTCTGGGATTAATAAAGGTTTTTAGGCTCAGCATCTAAATAATGAACACGTTAGAGTGATTAATATTTATGGGTCTATATGCTTACTAGTTTTAGAAAAGGCCCTGAAAGATCACTGAATAATTGCTCCATTATTTCATAATTCTGTAATTTCCACAATATCCAATAAGACCTCATTAAACTGAAGTCCTTGATGAAATGAAAAGAAATCATTTGAAAACAGCTTCAGATCCTGAAGGTTATACTGTATGCTGAGGAAGACATTCATGTGTGCAGCCACAGCTCCTAGGAGAACCAAATCAAATCCCCACTTTCCTTATTTGGAAGAAGAACATAAATATGAGAAACAACTGAGCATAATAAGCTTAAGAAATAAGCAAACAATCAGAATCCAGGAATTGAGTCGATTTCTGTGGCCACATTTCATTAAACTTACAAGTACCAGAAATTGCTTCTGTAACAAACTCTTTTGGTAACTAGGAAGACTCAATTTGGAGTTTTTTTTGAGGGGTGAGAGGATGTTTACTTTTTCCCATTACAATAACCTGATTTTGTTCATGCATATTTCTAAATGACTGAAGTGCTTTGGCAAAACCATTTGAAACACGGTGTCTTTCCATCAACCTCAATCGGGTTTGGAATAATCTGTTTGCAAGAACTATGATAGCATAAAAATATTCCATGGAGAACCAGAAGCAACCTTGTTGTGCTTTACATTCAGCACAAGGCATACACTTATTAAATATCTGTGACCATGATAGATTTCAACCCCAGCATCCTGCTTTTCCCTCATGAATGAATCTGTGACTGAAGTTCCCAAGGTCTGTACTCACCTTAACAGCTCCAGCTGGCAGTAATTACCTTACAGGTTTGAAAAGAAAATACTTCTGTTGCTCTTTGAGCCAAGACATTTTACATATTCAAACTTTGCTCCACGTCTTGATACGGCCATGAGTTGCTGGGTTTTTCTCCTTACAGTCCTGCTAATAACCCTAAATTATCAAACCAGTCTCTGCCTTCCCAAATCAAGTACGCAACAACACCCTCTCGAACAGCAGAGATTTAAACATGAAAAGGAATCTTTTGACAAGATCCAAAGTGAAAATGCACATGGCAAATGAAAAATGTAATACCTGAATTTTAAAACTTGTAGTGCATTGTCTGAAAGTTAGAAGCTCACCTAAAATCCTTACACATAAATCCTGGTATGTAAGTCTTATTTGAAACCTCAGAGCCCTCTACTAGAATGACCATGAAAAAAGAAATTATTAGCAGTGTTAGAACCGTGTAATTATACTTTTATAACCTCTTACAGGTGTTGCTATGCCAGATAGCTGCTCTCACTCACAGGGAAGAAAAGGTCACATTCCTGTCTCCTAATTTATTAGGACTATACAAATAAATATTTGAAAATAGCATGAATATTTGATTGCCTATGCAACACTGCTGCCTTGGGCTTTTTACTACTGAATATATTAGGTTTGAACTTTCAAAATCATGTGAAGAAAGGAGGTGAAATCACAAATGCCTTGGGAATACACAAAGACAGAGCAGAGAAAATGAGACAGCGAGGGACCTTAAAGTAAAAGAAAATCCTTCATTTTTGGCAGTTGATGTGTGTTGCGTGCATTAGTATGCAACAGTACCCAGAAACACTAGCTGAGGTTACAGTCACCTCATTTTAAGCACTGTTTATAGTAGGAGACAGTCCTAGCTCAGACAACTTAGTGTCTCAATAGGCAAAACAAATTATCTCCATTTATAGAACTGCATGTCAACCAGAGTCAGAAATAGCCTTGCATTAGCACTGAGCTCTCAAAAGCAAGGGGAGAGTCACAGCTTGTGTTAAACACATGTTTTATATTAAATAGCTTACAATAATTAGTGGTTAGAATTACTTTTAAATAAATGAAATAAAAAATGCACCATACATCGTGAATAAATTTCAATAAATCAAACCCAACAGAGAATCTGGTCAGCCCGGCAGAGTTTACTGCATGATAACTTCATCAGTGTGTATTGGTATGTGGCTTTTTGTAATAACATATCAGCATTGTTCCTAATACAGCAAAACAGGTGCACACATGGACTATAACATGGACCAGTATCTCCCACAGACTTTGAAAGGAATATCAGGTGAAGTCAGCTGTCACCTTTCCAAATAAAGGTGGTTTCTTCAGTTTGATTTTTGAGGCAGAAGAAGGAGAAAAGGACAAAAGGAAAACAGAAGAAAAAAAGATGAAGTAACTTTACAACAGGAATTGGGCTTCTCAAGCCCTCAGTCTGTGTCTTATCTGCATTCAGTACTACATTTTAAGAACTAAATTATAAAACATTAGTATTCACACATGCATGGCATTTATTGCAAGCTAAACTATTTCTTTAAAACAAGATAATTAAAATTAGTTGTGGTAGGCATGAAATGCCTATGAAATCTTTCTATAAATGTTCACAGAGCTTGCCCTTGGACACAAGCTCACAACTGACAATTAAAGCACTCTGACTATGCAAAGAACTAAAACACTTCTATAATTTTCTGACAGCTGAGGCTATTGAATTAAAGTGACTCATTATTAGCGTTTACCCTTTTGAAGTTATTTCTAATTTGTTTTGAATGTTCCAAAAGAAAGTATGTTAGACTAACCAGAGGGAAGGTTTTCAATAATCTATGTCTCCTAAACCAGACCAGTAGAATTTTCCCATACAACTACATGGACTCATTTAGTATCTCAGTGCAGAGAGACACTGAGGACTTTTCATTCCCTGGGGAACAAATCCAAACTCTGAAATGACTGAAGGAAGAGACACCATTTCACAACACCATCGCCTGATGCAACGTAAGCCACAGTTCCTGCTGAAGTCTTGGTCTCATGTAGAACAGCTGCAGCACTGTGCAGAAACCTGAGGCATATGAGCAAAACTTGGAGGGGAAGGTTACACAGAGCATCACCTGAAAAACACCTGAAAATCACCTGCACAGCAGCTGACTCCAGCCAGTGTTGCTGATTCCTCAGCAACAAATGCACTGATGGAAGAAAAACAAGTGGTTATCAGACCACCCAACAATTAGAGGGTCATAAACCTTTCCTTTAGGGATGCATCCTTAATGAAGGTGTGTTGCAAGAAGCACAACAGGCCATAAATTTAACCACAGCCCCGGAGCTTTTCAGAAATCACAGAACAAGCATTCATAGCCCCAAAACCACAAAAATACACCCTGTGTGTTCTCTTTCAGTAACTGTCATCACCAATGGCTCAAGTGACCCACTTTGAACCATGGGGGATTTGGACACTTGCATTAAAGAAAGTAAGCTCTGACATTTAGTTCTTCTAAAACAGATCAATTACTTTCCTGTGGTACTGAATTCCTGACAGAAAGGAAAAACTGCGGTTTGACTGTAATTGGTTAAAGATGACCATCAGCAAAGCACTATTGGAAGGAAGACCTTTGCTTTCAAATACTGAAATCAGCAACACAGTGTTTAGAGATAATGTTTTGATCACGAAATGTCTCACTTTAAAAAGCCATTTCTGCAGCTGACTTCTGAACAAATTTTCTTACATAGAGTACAACATGTGGTATTCCACTGCCTTAGAACTGTCACTACAGGAAAGGGTTTGGTTTCAAACCTTTAAAGTTCTTGAAGTGCATCGCACCAATTAAATTTATTTCTTCACTGTAAAATTCTGGATGATTAGGTAAATGCTGTAGCAAGCACTGGGTGACAAACAGTTTGTTTCGAGTCTTGTGACATGGAGAGAATGAGGAGGAGCACATAATCTACTTCCTTATGTCAATGCTGTTCAAAATATTCCATGGTAGCCCCTGGTGATCTCAAACACAACTGGATGTGAGCAAGAAGAGTGATGGCATATGCCTGTAGCACTTGAGACCACAAAGCTCCATGTGAGTAATAAATCTGCCTGGCACCACATTCAGGAATTCTTCCTTGATTAAAAAAAAAAAAAAAAAAAGAAATGGAGCTACTCAACACGACTCCAAATACCCACAATGAGGTCCTAAAAGTACCCAAAATATTCCTGAATGGTCAATAATATTACAGACTGATAAAAGGTTTAAATAATAAATACTGATACCTGGCATTAGTCCATTAACCAGAAGAAATCAGTAACAACACGAGAACTTGAATAGCATTCAGCATACAGAGGGAAGCCTTAGCCAGTCTGAAAAGGGTAAAAGAAATCTGAGGACTCCAAGTGACATCAGATGGGAGTGGCCTTAAAGTTATGAAAAAATTCTGCAGTGAAGGACAACATTTTTGGTAAGGCAGCATGTGTTTAAGTGAATCAAGAGAACATTTCTGAGCTTTCATTTATTATTCACGTGGAGGTAATTTTCACTTTGTTTTCCTGGAGGAACCTTTTCATCAATAAGAACTTTTTCAAAACCTTGAATAACCCACAAGAGCTATGGGCAAAAATATAACCCCACATTCTCCAGAGCCCAGCAACAGAGATTTTTATTTATTACATTAGTCAAGATATTCCAAAGGTGAGCAGACACTCACTTAATAAGTGATGTAGAAGAGACCAATTTTCAGGACAGTTGTGTCCCCTTGGATTTTATAAGAGTAGAAGCATTGGGGCTGTTACCACCACTACACAAAAACAAATCCTCTGCCACTGTGCAAAACTCCCATGCTCTTTTCTTTTTTCTTTCATTTTGAATTTCATTTTGCACAATTCTCTTTTCAAGTGGTATTTATATTTTCAAATGTGACTATGAAATAAGCTCTCAGACTACACTCAGGAAACTTTTTGACTGATTTATCCCTCCCCCCACCAAACTTTTTTAAGCCATTCCAGATGATTTGAGGGTTTTCTACACACTTCAAGAGAGTCTTATTATTTACTATGAGAACACAAGATAATGAAAAAATGGAAAGCTCTTGAGGAGAAACTCCACTATAAGCACCTAACCAAGTCAAGTCTTTTGTTACCTCATCTGGGATTAAAAGCAGCAAACCTCAGTACAAAATTCACAGTCCAACCTCAGAGCCTCCTGGACAACAGTGAAAACACTGCCAAAGTGAGGAGGCGGCTTTGGACACTATCCCATGCCAGCCACATGATTAAACTAAAGCAAAACGTATCAAAATATGAAGTTGATGGCAGGTGGGCTTATTAAGGTCCTGCCTGTTTTCACAGATGAAACTCCTGCTTATTTCAACAGTGCAAATTCATGTGAAAGGAAGTTGGGGGGAAGATGCCATGGTGTTATGTGTAAATCTAAAATGCAAGAAAGTGAGAAAGCAAAATTTTCATGGATAATACTTTCAATTACCATGAATATTGAACTATAGAAATCATAAGCTATGAAGTCACTTAATCAAATATTCTGCAAACACATTTTTCATTTCTTAAGTTCATCAGAGCTTAATAATAATAAATTGTGTGAAACTTCATAGTAAATACCTACACAGAGAATTTTATATCCTTGCATATACCTGACAAAATGAAAAATGGCAATTTATCTGTGTGACAAAGAGTCTAGAAAAAGTCATTGATGAAGAGCTTACAAGAAGTTCTTGGAAAGTATTAGTGTTTATAAATTGGGTGGATATACATGATAGGGTTTTATATAATGCAGAAAAGAAAGTTGATGATTTTGTGACTCCTGCTATTATTCTAAGTAATGTAAAAAATATTATATAAAAGAAAAATGCAGGAATAAACCTTGAGTAAAGGTTCAGAATATGAAATAAAAGTAATCTGTATGGTCATTATGGTTAAAAGAACAGAACAAGTACTAAGGAAAATTTCAGCTGAGATTATAATGAGATTGAAATCGATGAGTTGCAGGTGGTAATAAAATAGGATCATGCAATCCCTCATATACGCTACGATAAAAAGAACACAGAATAGCTGGATAATTTGACAGCAATAACTTTATAAATTCTCTCCCAGAGTTTTGTTTTTAACTGAAAGACCTCGTTCAGGAAGAATTTTGGTTCTGATCTTAGTTACACGTTTACATAAATACCTTCTTAGGGAGGGGGACTTTTCTTACTTGTGTTCAAAATAATGAAAAATATTGATGAAAAACACTTCAAAGTGTACAAAAACAAGTAGCAAGGAGAAAATCACATGGGATAATGAAAGAACTTGCTTTAGATCTTGTCACAAGATTTGATATAAAACTCAATAAAAAAGGTAAAGGATATTAATTGTAAATAGGAACATGCAATAAACAGAAGTGAGAAAGGTAAGAAAGTATTTTAAAAAAAACAAAGTGATATAAGTGCAAAAAGATGACATCTGGGAAAAGAGAACAATCAGGGAAACAAATAATTCCCAATTCTTCAGTAGCATCAGAAAGAAGAAACTCGAAAAAAAAGTCTGTGCTAAGAGAGTCTGAGGATCATTGGGAAGAAACAAAGTGGTTCTGAGCTTGACAAGCACTATGATGGTAGAAAATGCCAATGGTTTTGGAATAAGCTGTCCATATGGGAATAGTTTTGGGTTAGTGACTTTATTAGGTGGCTCTTCCCTAATGGACAGAATGATGGGTTGGTGCTGTTCAGATATTTGAGCTGTGAATCCCAAGTTAATATTGAGGGAAGAGCTGTAACGACATTTGCCATTCCAGACCAAGGCAGGAATTTCCAGCTTCAGCCACCCTCCTGCCAGCCCCTTTAAGTTGCATCAACACTTCTTGAGTGCCCAAGCTGTGTACAAGAGACAAGATTTGTGCTTTAATTGAATAGCTCCTGCCTATTTTCAGTACATACTTCAGCTACAGATTTGGCCAAGCAGATACTGAAGAAATTCAGAGACTCTTTCAGGTCAACATTGCCAAGATAATGTATTTGAACTACGAAACTAAACACATTTTATCCTGATTTGCACTTTAAATACCTCTAGAGATGGTAAAAAAGGTGCTCTGATTCTTGTACAGTATTTTTAAAGTATTGTTTGAAAAGCCTAAGTCTCTGTTCATGTGGGAAAGGTCTTTGGCAAGGTTTTCTTCCCTCCACACCCCAGATTTTCTTCCCTGATAATGTCAGGGACTGTTCCCTCATATGAATAAGTGTCATTGCTCTGGCTGATACATCTTACAATGTGTAAGCTTTGAAACTTGAGACACAAAGATCACATTGTAACAGAGATTGTGCTCTCTTATGAAGAGGGGAGGCAATAAAATCCTTCGCTAAGAAAGACAACCAGAAATTCAGCTCAGTGCAATTTGATTGGAAGGAGAAGCACTTTATCTTTCTGTACAAATTACTGGCTTAACTGAACTGTGTTTAGTTCAGAAGTTAAGAGCATTGCAATAATCCTCTGAACAATTTAAAAGCCCCTAAACCCTCCAGAACTGACTTCTAAGAAAGCAACCAACAATATTGATAAATAACAATATATACATATGAAGAACTCTGACTGTATTTTTGTCTTAAAATTTTATCTTCGAGCTGGTTTATATTTATTAATGTCAGATTTATGCATCCAAACAAGAAGTCGTTTTTCTTTCCTTCCAGTGGATGAGGTTTGATTTCTTTAGGGCAGGAATAAAACACAACCTCCAGGTCCTTGAGCCCTGCAGCAAACCCAGTGGGATTCATTCCAGCAATCATTATTTTACACAGCTCCCAGCTAATTTTTCTGACTGTGTCTGACCTAGGTAACTGTGCTCGGACAAGGAATATTTTGCCTCGAGATTGGATTCTAAGCGACTTGTCTAGATATGTAACACACTGCAATATTATTTTCCCATTAGTACAATTAACGCTTTTCTCCTAAAAAACAGGGAAAAGGCATTCCTTAAACATATAAGTAATTATATAGATGCTTCCAAGCCGTTAACACACTTACCAACACCTATTTTATTAAGACATTCTAAAAAACAAACACTTTCTCTGTAAAGTGCTGGTCCTGAGAAAGATAAGAGTTCTCTTTCTCTTCTTCTTATCCAAACACTGAAACTGATCTTTTCTAAACAACTATTTTAAAATGTCTAATCCAACTAAAAAAAAAAAAAAAAAAAAAAAAAAAAAAAAAAAAAAAAAAAAAAAAAAAAAAAAAAAAAAAAAAAAAAAAAAAAAAAAAAAAAAAAAAAAAAAAAAAAAAAAAAAAAAACACAAACCTAAAACAAACAAACAAACAAACCAAAACAAAACCCCAAAACAAAACACCACTTCTTTCATAAGGGAAGAAAATTATTTATCATTTGAGCTGTTCAGAAACTCCAAAAAAGAGGGCAAAGAATCTTACTAAGTATAAATTAAAGAAGAAACAAACAACTCCATTGAATTGGCAGCGTGTCTAAACTCACAGTGTGTTATTAAATTAAATCAGTGACATTTAAATGAGTGCACCTGTATGCATACAAAAATAATTTCCCAGTTAATGAGCTCTGCAGATATGGATGCCCTAATAGGTCAAAAGTACATTAATTATATCTAAACCAACAGAAATAATTTACAGGTGGCCACAAAACCAGTAAATATATCTTAACACTTCAGATTCCTGCACTAGGAGATAAGGTCAAATATTCACTTATCATGTTTTTCAGATGTAGAAAACATCATTGGAGGCAAGATGCTCTGTTATTACTGAGTGCAGTTACACAGATGGCACAGCACAGACACATCAGACAGGACTGTCCTGGACAGAGGCACCTGCACACCACTGGAAATAGGTTCAACTCTGTGCTCTGAAGAGCAACACATTAAGAAAGGAAGAGAGGGGGTCAGAAAAGAACCCAGAGCTGGGAGAGAATGGGGGAGGGAAACATTGGATCTGAGAAGGAATCTCAGAGATTGATAAACACAGAGAGCTGCAGACATGGTGATAAAACCCTCAATTACTGAAGAAAAAAAAAAAAAAAAAAAAAAAAAAAACAACACTTAGCTGAAAGGATGCTAAATGTTAATCAAGCATCTGCACAGCCTTGCCCTGGCAATCCGTTGGAGGATCTGCAGAGCATGCGCATCTGTTTGAGCAAAATATATTCTCCGAGTTCTATATTTAGAAAATAGAACTACATGGTAAAAATTATTGGATGTTCCAAGCCCGATCAAGACTGAAATTCCATTTTTATTTGAATTTAAAGGAGGGAATTCATGTTCAAACAAAACATCTATGTAATCCCATTTCCATCTTTCTCCAAAACAAATCTCATTCATCACAAACCATTTAGCACAATCTTCAACTGAGAAAGCAATAAACTGAAATAGGAACTTGCCCTGAAAGTCCCTGTGGTAAGTCCTATATATTCTTTCTATACTTTTTTTTTGTTTTATAAAGAGACTGTGACAACCAAAATATCCAGACCCAGAACATCCATGCACCTAAATGAGGAGTTATAGGGAAAAGCCTCTGATATCCTGAAAACCTGAGGACTTGCAGGAGGCTCAGAAAGAAACACACTTGTAGCCAGGATCACTAATTCTTAAGTAGGAAAACAGCTTAGAGGAGCATCAAGCTTGTGTTGTTAAATTCTTCTGTAACTTCCAAAACTTGTTTCATCTCTCTATGGCAACAGATGACCTGCAGGAATCTGCAGAAATCACACACTTCATCTTCATAATCCAATTGTACACATTTTTGCTCCATGAGGACACAAAGTTCTCTTGGACTTGAAAGTAAACCACAAAAACTACATATAAACAAAGTGATAGAAAATTGACAGGCAGATCCTGAGAAGCCAATCCTGACCAATCATGCTTTGGAACACTTTCAGGTGCTAAGAGAAACGGAAAATAGAGTCTGTCTCTGTTTTATTTTTCAAAAATATTTACTACGCAACACCAAAAAAAACCCAAACAGAATGAGGTCCACCTCCCATGCATAGGTTGACTGTTTATTGCGTATAGCTCTGGGACTGTTCAACTGTTGTGAGCTGTATTTTCAGTATCATTGAAAGAAAGGAATTGGTTCACAATTTGACACTCTGATAGTTCCTTTCACTTTGCAAATTCACCTTCTTTTATTGCTTTATTTAGATTTTTCTCTCTGGGACTTTCCACATATCAACCATATTAAGGAGGGTCAAGTGTGACAAAAGGAATCAGATGAATCCTTCCAGAAATTAGCCTGGTTGGAGTGAATGTAATATAGATTTTATATTATATTACATTGTTTCAGGGTTGACTGCACGGTTTCTTCTTTGAGAATAAATAAATCAAAATTAGGACAACAAAGCAATTCAAAACTCTCACCATCAAACCACATGTTAATCAGACCAAAGAAAGAAATTTAACTGATCAACCTAAAAACTGCAATTTCTGCAAACTATTTGCCTTTCCATTGAAAAATAGCACTAATCAGTCAAAAGATGAAGAAATATCCAAACTGTTATGCAGTTTCCCATGAAAAGATGAACTGACAACATTAATAAAAGACTTGTATAACACACTATTGATAATCCAATTGCTAGGAGTCTTTTAAAAAAACTGAAAAACAGCAACTAAACAGATCAGATTTTAATGAAAATTATTAACCTTGACAGAACAATTGTTTCATTCCATTCTTTTCCTATCTCTGTGGGTTTTTAGCAAAAAATGACACTGTAGTGCAACTATCTGCATATGAACCCATGTTGCAAAATAACTGAGGGATAGGTTTGTGACCTTCAAAACTCATCTCTCAGGCCAGTGGGGAAATTATAACAGCAGAGAGTTTAATAAGTTCCGTTTTCTTAGCTGAACATAAGATTTTTCTCCATAGCAGAAGAATTAGCCAGTGCCTGTACTTAACTGTGGACAATACAAGGTCACTGGCACCTCAAAACGCTGTCACACTGCTGACATGTAAAGACTGGCAATCACATCCCTAGTCTCTGATTTTCAGCCACTTCTGAGATGCAGATAAGCTATTTAATTACAGCAATTTTAGGACAGGAAATGAGGAGACCTATCATAATCATTAAAAAAACCCTCAGATAATTGTGTTCCAACTCATTCCTTATAATGAAAACACTGAAAGATGATGAAATAGCCTGGCAAATGGGGAAATTGCACTAAAAGTAAGTGGCAACCACCAGTGTTCTCACTGTGTGTTATGATATTTCTAAAACTGTAAAGTAACTGGGCTAACTATTTTCTTCACTACCCATAAAAGACCACCTCCAGAGAGAGGTTAAGAACTGGAACAATACAAGTTCAGGTAATGATGCATAACCATTAGACCACCCTGCAGCACAAAGGGATGACCCTAAAGGGCTCCCATACCAGAACAGAACTGCCCCAGCACAGCAGCACTGGGCAAAATTGCTGTGCATGGTGACCGAGGCAAAGAGTGAGAGAGCAAAGAATTACAGCCTAACCACCTGTTTGGTCAAAGGGACATCACCTGCTGCATTTGCCCAAGTAGTCATTGATTCACTGGAAACTAAACACCTCAGTTGACGGAGAAACTTCGTGATTCTGCAGTTGTGGCAGACACCATAAAACACAATTGCATTGAAACCAACTTCAAGTAATGCATCCCTAGTGAGTGAACAAAACAATAGCAATCCCTTCAGCCTTCCCAGCTATCATCCCCACATCACTGTTTTCCAAGTTACATAAACGTACAATACTTCAGAAAGCAATCTGTCAACATAAAAATTTTCATGTCACACCACGGAGAGATTTCACAATAACTGCAAAGATGGGCAGTATATTATGGGGCAAAATGTCTTTGTTATCTTTGTTCCAACATTTTTCTGACACCACCGTTCAAAGCTGAAGGCTACTCAACATGGCAGGAGAGGTATGAAGAAAGAAAACTGGAAGGAGTAGATGTCACTGTCGTTTTGTTTACAGGACTCCCATTTCTTCTGCAAATACAATTTTAAGTACAGTGTTAAACTAATCCCTGTAATTTAAGCCAAAGGCAAGCAGCTGAGAAAGGGGAAAGAAGTGCGCTATCCTTGGTATTTTTTAGCTCTTCCATTATTTTATAGAAAAATATTGTTATTCTCTTTGGAACAATTACTTCCAAGCAAGGTTTCAAATGCACTAGGAAATAAAAGGAAGAAATTTTGTTGCTTCACTACAAATGCTTCTCGAATTAGTACTTGCAGACATGTTTATTCAAGATCCTACCATGATATCTGACGTTTAGGGTCCCAAATACACATTCATCTTCGAGAACTTCTAGATACAAGGAAACTCAACAGAAGATGGAAGGAGTAATCATCTCTGAAAAGAAGTCTTCTCTAAAAGAAGACATAAAGTATGCTGCCACAAAACCCCTGCATCTCTCACAACCATTAAATTACTTTTCAGAGCATAAATATGTTCTCTGACTTCACCAAAAACAGCACACCAGAATGCAAATTACTCTGCTGTAACACAGCAGCAGTCCCATGGAAGTTTCCTTCTAATCAATACAGCAGCAAACAGGCCTTTCTGTTGATGGTGTGGCAATGAGCTCACCTCCCACACGCTTTTGCTACTCACAGGAGCTGCTACTAAGAGATCAGCATCATTATGTTGCTAACCACTTGGCTGTATCAGCAAATAAGTTTCCTCCATTACGTTTCCTTCTCATCTACTTTCCAAAAAAAAATGCCATAAAAGAGAGGCACCCTTTGCCAAAACACAGATTGCCTTCATTTCTTTTTAGTAGTTATCAAGCTGTGAGAAGCCACTCAGTGTCCCAAGAAACCAGCACACTGAGCAACACCATAACCTTGTTGGTCTTGCTAAATTCCCACTTTCACCTACAATCTCACAGGTGTTTTGGCACTATCAGAGCACTAGAACTCTCTCTGCACAGTGCATAAAGAAGGTAATGCATTTTTCTGAATAAGGCTTGAAACACTTGGGTTTGTGTCAAAACCTCCAACTTCTCTCCTGATTATATAGCTTTTCAGCCCAAACTGTATGATTTTGTCACTGTCACACAGCTGTTCTAATTGACAACAGAGCATATGTTGGCACTTCAGCATAGCAGTGGCACGGAGCTTACTGCCCACACGAGATGAGACAGGAGGTAATGACTGCAACAAGCAATCACCTGTCTGACAGGGAATGTGAAGGACAATCAGAAAGAGAAGTATCCCCTTTTTTCCAAGATCTGGGAGACAGTTTGTTCCCTCGTATTTCACCAGGAATTCAGCAAGGAGAGGCCTAAACCTATGTGAGTGCTTCTAACATTTTGCTATAAAATTGACTTAGCTGTTGCCAGTGTTGATTTTTAGTTCAGTAAAGCCTTCCCCAGTAAAGTAAGAGAGTTAGTCTTATCCTCTCCACTCCTGTGTAGGAATAAGGAGGCTCATTCCAGTGGTTTACAGAAGGGTTTTTTCTTGCCTTGACACTTGCATGGAATTCTCATTAATGGAAGTGTGAGTTTTGTCTGTGCCCTATAGACATCATGTTGCAGTTGCTTAAGGGACAGACTACTAATCACTACCTTCCAGTAAAATCCACTCCTTCCTATTAAGTTCTTGTCAGCTTGTAAATCTCCACAGGGAAGCATTGGTAAACAGAGTGCTCCTCAGAGGATCAGCAGCACTTTGACCTGTTCAGGAGCATCCACAGTATCGTCTAAAGCTCATCCCTGAGTTCTTGCCCTGGAAGAGTTCCAGGGCAGTTCCTCTAGAGCACCTTGGTACACTGATTTGCAATTAAGTATTGTGAAATAAAAAGCACACAGAACATTAAGACACTGGCCCAACCGGCAAATTTCCCATAAAGCCTCTGAAAGGACCAACAAGTTCAGGGAAAAAAACAAAACAAAACAAAACAAAACACCACCACCAAACGTAGCAAATTTTCTCGGTGCTGAAGGTGTAATAAGGATCATGTCATTTGGAAGATGTCACAGACACTTAACGCATGACAAAACACAGTTCAGGCATGAAGTAAAAACTGAAAACTCCATTTTTATATTGTCTTAAATGCAAATATATGAACTTAAATTTTGAGGTAATTCCCAAGAGGATTAAACTCTCGTTTTGCTTCAATTTTTAGATTGATCATTAAACAAATAAAAATTGCTGAGTATGAACTATTTTTCCCACATGGATAAAAAAGCACAAAACCAACATCAAAACTAGAAAAATGAATCTTTAACATTTCATTATAGAGAAGGAACACAGTTTCTTACCAAAATCCTGAACAAAAATAAAACAAAACAAAACAAAAAAAAATCACAACCAAAGAGACATCAGATAGTGCATTAACAAAGATTTTTTGGTTTTACACTGCAAATGTAACTTGAAAATAAAGCAACACACAACCTTTGCAAAGCATAAAAGTCAACAGTGCCTTTGGACAGCCATGCCATCAAAAGACGCTGCTGAGCAAAAATTGTATGTCATATGCCAACAATGATCCTGTCCCAGAAAACTGTCCCAGTATAAGGACAAATGCAATGACTTCAACAGATTTCCCAAAAGTACCCAGTCAACAGCAATAAAATGCAGGTAGAGACAAGTCAAGAAGCAAGAATAGGACCATCAGTGCAGAGACCACAACAAAGGAGAAAGTGATACAACAAAACACTTAACGAAAGAGTACAAAAGAAGTTTATTTCGCTCAGACTGACAAAGATCATAATTTATTCAAGAAAGTGAGAGAACAAAAGAAAGGACAGTGATGCAGCAGGAACAGAGGCCACTTTACAGGAACCTGTTACTACCTGTTATACATCAAGGGTCCAACAACCTTTACCCTCCTGAAGGACAAATTTAATTCTTCCACGCTTTGGCATGTTCTATAAAAGAGAACAGCAATGCAGCCTAAAGGAAGGGGTAAGGACAATGGCAGTTTACGTACTGTCAATTCTCCAGCATTTTTGTCCTCTGAGGTTGCTGAGCTCTCAGAATCTGAAGGTTTTATGGGATAACCAGTTTCTAATTTCTAAATGGGAAGTTTAATTGTAATATTTTTACTTATACTTTATTATACACATTTTTAAGTGACAGCAAAGAATTCTGGAGAGTATATTTCAGTTTTCTTAAAGAATATTATCAATAATTACTTTCCAAAGTTAATCTTAATTAATTTTAATAAATTCATAGAATTTCACAAATATTGGATTTTCTCATTGTGTTTTTCTGGATCAGCTCTATTTATATGTGTATTTCATGTTCAGACAACACAGTAACAAACGTACAGAGAAAAAAGTGGACATAAAATTGTCATAAAAGAAATAGCCTAAAGGAAATAAAGCATAAGAATAGAGAAATTTGAAGTGACAGCAGAAAGTCCTAATAATAATGAATGTAAGAAAATAGGGAGTGGTTTGTCACATTTCAACACATGAGTAGTAGATATCATATTTACACACAACTTGTTTCACTACATTATTTCATGACCTTGGGCAAAGACTGTCTTAATCCTCTGTGGCATATTTATTCCAGCATCTATAAAACAGATGTCATTCCTCTCCTTCTGTAAATACCACTCTCACTTCTCTACTAACAGGAATCATCCAAGATTCTGGCAAGAAGGTAAGTCAAGTTCAAGTCAGGTTTATTCATTATGCCATTCACCATTTCTGGTTGTAGATCTTCTGCTGCTGTTTTTCTGTAAAACTTGCAATGTGTTATACAGCACGCTGAAGCTCTGTCTTTCTCTCTAAAGATATTAAAATTCCTCGTCTTAAACAAATTAATTCTGTTGGCAGCACCAGTCCAGCATATAAAAGTTTCTGATTCTAAGACACAATGAAAACATTCACTCCTATAAATCAGAAAAATATCCTAGGATAAGACAAACTGACAGCCAACAATTTCAGAAATCAAACAGACAAGAGAAAAGTCAACCCTATGCTGAGTAATAAAAGCTTGTTCATGTAGTCATTTTTCATGTCAGAATTCTCTGTTTTAAAAGAACATAAAAACTTTGTTGTTGATAAAACTAAACTTAAAAAATTAGACTCTTGATTTTCCTCCAGCCATAGCTCAAACTTTGCATTCTACTCTAAAGGATTGTTTTGTCAACATTTAAAAATGAGTTGGCACGTAATCACCATTTCTTCAGTTAGACAAAACTGGTTAGAAACACCAACTTAGCAACAAAAGATTTACCTGCCAAATGGATAATGGGAAGTTATATGCTTGCTGTATCTCTTAAACTACAGTATTAACAATGAAATTACTCTCCCACCCCCCTAGAATAACCATTTTTGAATGCCCCATAAAATAGGAAAAATGAATGCTCCTGTGCATGGTGAAAAGTGAGGTAATTTGACAAGCCATCAAGCCAGAAGCTGTCTTGTCTTGACAGAAGAATGGAAAAAAATGTTCCCTCTTCAGCCCTAATGCAAAGCACACCAATCAGTATTTGTGTTCCTGTAACACAAGAACAGGTAAGTAGCCTCTTTGGTGATAGGACAAATATGATAATCTAAAATTACAAATGTAATTCCAAATTCAACTACACTTCTAGCAGTAGTATGACTACTGAAGAGTATTATCACTAACCCCTTCTATTGGCTGGTCAACCCAAAGTTAAATATGTGTGCTATGTAATTTTGCAAATCTGCTATGATCCATTTGTTTTCATGAAAGACTGCAAAGAAAAAGATAGTAAAGGGATATAGATTCCTTGTAGCTGAATGATGACAGAATGAAAGACAGAGAGGAAATCAAACTGTAGATCACCCACTGCTGACAGTGGTTAGAGAAACAAAATTATCTATTGATGTTGCAGGGCCAATAGGGAACAGGAAGAATAAACCAAATATCAAAACTTGCAAAAGTTGGTGATAATGGAAGGCACAAGACTGCATGTCATCCAGGTATATGATACATTGCAGGACAGGTCCTAAGCAGAGTCCCAGGTGGGGTGATATGCAGTGCCCCATCACAGCACTATCCACGGGACACAGGACACCCACGGGTCCCCAACAGCAAGGAGGCTTCCTCCTGCTCTGCTTGGGAGGAAGGCCTCACTAACCTCCTCCTCACTGTCTTGATTTCTTCTTTACGGTGATGGAAGGCTCCATCTCTGTACCTCTGCTCAGCTCCCAGACTGCCATCTGGAGCAGGCAATTTCTTCAGGCATCAGTCATCACTGTCTTCCCATTCTCTACAGACACACCAGTGTCCTCAGAGCAAAGCGGCCTCACTGCAGGGGGGATGCTCTCACCACACTCTCCAAGGGTCTATTTTTCACACGTGTTAGACCAGTCCAAGCCAGTCACTGTCACAGTGGCTGTCACAGGGTAAGTGATGCAGAGCCCTGCGGGCAGCCGGGACCGCAGCCCACCAGCAAAGCATATGGCCTGTTCCTCAGGGCTGCTGTGACTGTCAGCTCTGCTCTCAGGGGTGCCCTGCTCATCTGCCACTGCACTGCCAGGGCAGTAGTGGGAAGCACAAGTGAGAAGCACAACGCAGCAGAGGCCCTACACTGACCTGGAGGTGTCAGAGAAGACACAGCCAACACGTCTCCTGCTCTACATGTCACATCAGCAAGGTCACATTGCTCATGTAGCTGTGCCTCGCTCTGACAGAGCCAGCTGAGAAAGCCACCCTGGGCTCCCAGCCTCCCCAGAGATCCTGAGTCAGTAGGGGCAGGGAATGGGACCTTTTACTGCAATAAGATAAAGCCAATTAGCTTCTGTCATTAGACTCTTACCTCTGGGAGAATAAAAAGAATCTCAGACCCTATTGATCTAACAATTGCAGCCTTATTGGTTAATCTCCACCTTTCTTTCTCTCTTTTATCCCCTACTGCACTTTTAATTACTCACGCTCTAAGAGGATACATCCCAATAGGCAATCCTGCCACGGCAGTAGTCCAGTTTACTGGAAAGCCCAATACAAAACTGCAAATGTACAATGAATACTTTCAGGGATCAGCAGTAAGAGTTTGCACAAGCAAACAACGTTTAACAGGCAGTCAAAAAATCACTTTTTGTGGCCTAAGCACGTAGCTGGAGTGAGGAACAAGGCCACATAGAGGAAAAAGCAGACATGCCATATGAGAAAAGAGGCTAGAAACATCTACTGTATAAATAATGAATGCTAACCACTTACACTGCAAGGCTGCAGTAGTGAAGGGGAAGAAAGGGACTGCAGTTTAACTGGTCCAGTTTGTTATCCTTTAGGATTTAATAGTATTTTAATCACAGTATATTAATGATATATAAATATTAAACACATTAAACAGCTATAAAACCTTTAGTTCTCATGCAATGGTTGATATATGTCTATAATATATTTGTTCCTAACTGATTTATTTTGCAAGTGATTACTCTCCTATTAAATTCAAATTAAATACCTAGTTCTAGACACCTATGCTGTTAAATTTAATGGTGTCTAACTATACTCCAATTTATTGTCATTATTAAAAAGTTAACATTGACTAACAGTTAGGTTTGAAATACTTATCCTTGATTTTTCTGTTTCCTAAAACAGAAGTAACTAAGTTCAAATGTTTCTGTCAACCAACCTTCCACATATCCCACTGCACACAGAAGGGAATATGGATCATATGGAAAAATTAGGATGCAAACTTGTCATGTAAAAGTCTAAAAAAAATCACCTGGCACAACCATCTAAATGAATGTCACCAAACCATAAATCTGGCAGTGTTTTAGTTCCAACTACTGAATTTTACAGAAATTACCATAAGAATAACATCTAAAAATACATCATTTTATCCTGTACCATTGTTTCTTCATTTTCTCAAAAAGGATCTATGATCTGGGATTGCATGGCCTGAAATGCAGCATCAGCTGGCAGAAACTTCTCGGGGATGGACTCCAGAGAATGTACTAGCCACTAGCAGGCTCAGCTGGGCCACACAGAATAGAGTCTAAAATCCCTCCTAGTTCTTAGTTTATCTGGTAATGCCTTCCCCGTACCACATCCTCACTCACAGAGCATCACCTAGGCCTACCATTCAACTCTACTTAGTGCTCAACACACGACAGTAAATTTGCCAACTTTGTGACAAAATACACCTGCATTTTGGCCACAAGACACACGTGACGCTTCCACTCACAAGGTGCCGTGAGACCTTAGGAAATGAAACAGATAAGAGGCTTTTTTGAACAGTTCTCCCTTAACTGAGTAATTACAGAAGTCCTGAGGAAAGAGAAAAGGGACAGACAGGCTACGTGGATCTCTCCATGGCCTCATAGGTCAAGTACCCTGTTGAGAATGTTCATGCTCACATCGCCTACTATTTTCTATGCAACACAAGTCTGGCTACGACCTGAAGTTTATAACACAGTCAGAATAGAATTAAATAGAAAGACAGAAGGGTATTTATCTGCCTTACGAGCTTTTTCTCTCTGAGGCTCTGAGGCTGCTGGTGTAGAGATATTAGAGCTGACGGAAAATCGGATGGAGTTCATTGTTAAGTTTTGGTCTGGTTATAAATGGCATTGCCTATGGAGTATGTGTAGGGTGTCACACCTCCTCCAGGCTGCAGTATCAGTCACCAGCATTTGCTATAGATTGCAGTTGTATACCCACTTTGACTAGTGAGAAATTCACTGTCCTTTCTCATCCACACACAAAGCATAGGCATAACACAGCTTTGCATTCATTCCACAGAAAACTAATTTCTAACTGTTTCAAGATCATTTTTCTCTACTTTCATGGGAAATGGAGAGCAAAAAGAAAACGAAAACATTATAAATTAATCAGTCACAAATATTTCACCCTATCAAGTTCTCAGTTGTCATCAGATTTTGCAAGGCCCCTTTTGAGACCTCTATTTCCTGCTAGTTTACTCTTGGTAATTTCTTAAAGTAAAACAGTGACCTTTACTTCAGAATCAGTAGTCCTTTTGATACTGTCAAATCAATAATTCCTTCTGACTGTTAAAACTAACCTCTATTTTAAGTACTCTTGTGTTACAGTGCTTAAAAAAACCCAAAACCAACCAAAACAAACAAAACCTCACAGACCCATGGGTTAATATTCATTACTTCTTTTACTGAGCTGAAGGTAAGTACTCCTTAAGATTGTTGACACATTTGTTTACTGGTCCCGTGTTAGATGGCAAACAGTGATATAAAGAGAACAAAAGGGTTTCTGGGTCCTCTTTGTAAATAGGTCTGCTTATTGGTTGTTTTTTGTCCACTATTTCCACCAGTAGATCAAAAGATAGAGACAGGATTTTGACAGAAGCAAAAGGACCAAGTTTATCTGAAGTGTGATAAAAAAGATGTTTCTCGTAAAATAACACATTTTTTGAGGGATGGGTACCATAATGAATGGTGCATAATTCCCAGTGGGATAGAGATAGTTTACTTCACAGTAGCTGCTATGGGGCTGTATTTTGAATTTGTGATGAAAACAGTATTGATAATTCAGGGAGGTTTCCATTATGGCTGTGCAGATCTTGCACAAAGCCAAGGCCTTTTCTGCTCCTCATCCCACCCCACCAGCTGGGGGTGCACAAGAAATTGGGAGGGGACACAGCCAGGACAGCTGACTCCAACTGACCCAAGGGATGTTCGATACCACATGCCATCATGCTCAGCATATAAAGCAGAAGGAAGTGTAGGGAGCATATAAAACTCTGACAAAAGTTTGAATAAATCCAAGCTAGGGAGCATCCACTCCTCACCTACATACAATGCCTTGTCTTCCAAGCATAGAGGAAAATCAGACTTGTTTGACCCAACTGGCAGCTACTACTTTAGTCTCCTCAAATCTCAAGTGTTTTCAAATAGCTTGTGTGTTTCAGAAATGTATGTAGGAACTGAATGGCTCAAATTAGTACTAATTTTTTCCCTCTTCTCCATGTCCCCTTTTAAAGATGAAGAAGCCTGTGAATACTTTCAATTTCAGCCACCCTCTGCAAGCTCCCAAAGGATAATTATTCCTGGTTCTGAGGTTCATTCAAGGAGGTTTTAAAAATTCTATCTTGAAATTATACTGTGCGGACATGAAAACACTTTTAACTATCAAAGTGCTAAATGCAAGGTTCTTTCCCAAGCTGGAACTTATCTCTTCCTATTGTTGTTAGCAATAATTTTGCTACCCTCTTGTTTATATTTGATCTCTTTCAAAAGACGTTAGGAATAATGGCCTTCTTAACATCATCTCATGAGAAATCTCTCTTCTATAGACAGAGAAGACCAAAGTTTTTCCTTTTGCCGCTGAAGTGATTACAGAAGTATTTCTTGTCATCCTCAATATTTCTTACTAAAAACCTCTAATTTTGAGCCTCAGTTTTCTAAGCACCTGTCAATGTTACTTTTCTTGTAGCTGTTCTTAGTAAACTAACTAATTTGCTTTTCTACATAAAACCAGTAGGGAGTTCGTGATTTAGTCAAGTTAGTCTTTAATAATCTTCCTCTGCTATCCTTCCACACATGGATAATTCTGAATAATGTTGTTACTGTCACATCTCTTTGAAAGCAGGTCACCTTATTTTCTGTTTTCCTCATTCTTTCCCTCCGGGAAATCTTGAAGTTTTACGTCTGTGTTCCTAAACCCCGTTTTTCTCCGTCCCTGTAGCAGTTCCCACCCAAACCATCTTGCTCAGTATTTGATTTGGCTCGATCAGATTGAGAGCTGTTTGAATAATTTCCATTTTTACACTGTCCCTATCAACAACAGATCAATAAACAAATACTTCTGAATTAACCTGATGAACTCTAAGACTTTGCTGAGCACCCACTAATTTTTTACCCTCCATAATGCCTTCTTATTTAAATTTCACAATCTACCTAACCTTGAATTCTGTGTCAATATAAAATCATTTATTAAAAACCATCTCACCAGATTACTGATTTCATCATCCTTTGTAAACTATTACAATGAAAAGCTTTTCTCCTTGCACTGTGACATTATGATTTTTGATCTTTATGCAGTTGTTCAGGTTGTTGCCATTTTGCTCATGTTCTCCTTTAACCTCTGTTTAGAGCTATTTCCCTAAGCCAGTCAGCAAAGATCCCACACCACCCTTGCCAGTGCCTAAATCAATGTGTATTTTAAAAACAAAAATTTTCCTCCTGATATATAATAATGAATTAAACATCCCCTCCTGCCCCCCTTCCACAAATATATAAAAAAATGGAAATCTCTTCTATCAAGTGATCGATATCACGTCCCAGTCTTTCACCCTCAGAGACCTACCCAGTCTATTTGGCCAGTAATTTTACAGGTATTAAAGCTTTATTTGATGTAAATTAAGGTTTCCATCTACTGTTTCTAGCTTTCAGGAATTACATAGTTCAAAATTTATGGTGCTTGACCAGAAATTTGATCTATTCTTTCCCCAGCTAGAGCAAAAGCCTTAATGTATATACTTACCATGTAAAAGGAGGGGAGAAGCAACACAGTGACAAAAGCCACACCACGGTGAGCTGAAAGTTCTGCCACCTTACTTTGTGTTGTGCTCTGCATTGCACTACATACCATGCTCACTGACATGTACATTAAATCATCTCACTTGTTAAAAATAACAGAGTGAAAAAAAAAAATTACCCTAAACTTTTTTTAAATACATCCAAATTTCATTTTATATTTTCCACAAAGAATTTATAGTTTTAATACTAATAGAATATATACTTTAATACTAAAAGAATACATTACTTTAACACTAAAAGAATATATACTTTTAACCAGAAAGACGTATGGAAGAAAGCAAACAGGTGGGATCTTCATAAATTAAAGTGGCAATTTCACTAGAAATATTACCTCATTAGCAGAAAGCACTTCTTCAAATAAAGATAAGTATGACAGCACCATGTAAGAATACAAAAAGAAAACAACATTCACCAGGAACTTTTCTTGATTATTCAAATAATGAATGACTTTGAGAACAATTTATCTGAATTAATAGTTAGAAACAGAAAGTGAACTTAATCCAGTAGATAGTCCTAAACAATGTCTTCACTAAATGTGGATATCTACATGCATGCAAGAAGTATTGCATTTCTCTCTGAAAAGTTTAAAGATTAATGGTATGAAAACTGTTCCCATTATCACTGACTTCTATGGCCAACAATAAGTCTTTTTTATAATTTCGAATATTGTCATCAGGGCCTACCTGGTGGATTTGCAAAACAGACTCCAGGAACAGAGCATATAACTGAGAGCATCCCAAATGCCCTTAGCAGCATCTCATATGAGCAGCTTCCTAAGTGAAAATAGCGGCCAGCAGGGATGGCAAAGCACAGGAATGGTAGACAAGAGTTGGGACACTTTTCCTCCTAATACAGTTGAATATTGGAGTAGAATTACCTGACCTTCTTTTTAAGGGATCAAGTTTATAATGCCAGTGTTTTCTTTTGTGTTGATGGAAGTTCCTCCTGGTTAACATTTAGTTTCTCTTCTTAAGAGAGATACCAAGATGGTTATGTATCTACATCCTTAACTTTTGGTTTTATCGGAAGTACCACACTGTCAGCTTAAAGTCTAAATTGTAATTAGGAACTTCAAACAAAAAACCTCAAGATCAGTGTTTGATCATAGAATTATGTAAAAACATCAAAAAGAACAGAAAGAAAATCACATTACATCTCAGTATGGCAAATAAAGACATCTATAATAAAGATCACATTATATGAGAGGACCTCAAGTTTATTTTTGTAGTAAATCCATTGTTTTCAGTCAAAATATTGTATATATGATGGATTTGGGGGAAAAAAGACAACCCTCCAAGGCTAACTTTGAAACAATGCTGGTTTTCAAATCTATTTCTGAATCTAGGAATTAAAATAGTCATTTATAAAAATTTCTGTAATTTCTGAGCCTAAACAATAGACTGTGTCCTCAAAGGCAACAGTTAGTGAAAGGTGGAGTCAGAGGGAAGGTCAACTGGATGCATGTAGAAATCTTGTTGTCTTAAAGTCTTCTGGCATCACAATCATTCCCAAAAATACATATATGTAGCATAATCAAGTAAGTCCATCAGGGACTGTTTCCAGATGGTGCCTGGGACAAAGCAAAGAATAGCTTTGCAAAATAGATCTGAGTCTCTGCTGAAGTCTCTTCATAAAGCAGTAACAGGGAAGAATAACATTGAAGAAATGGAAGAAAAGAAGAGGTAACTCATTTTTTCATCAATTTTTACTCCAGTTTTGTCCCTACTGAAGTGAAAAACTCTGCTGAAGTCTTTCAAGCAAAATCAGTGCTCAAGCCTGTTCACTTTCCTGAGGTACAGACATGAGTGTGAAACTTTGCTCAAGATCCCTTTTCAGTTTGAACTGACTCATTCTGTTTCCTTCTAATCTTCAGTATAATTGAACTGTGAAGTGAAGGGCTACCATTCAGTGTGAAGTTAATAAAGGTAAAAGAAGGAAAACAGGACTGCTCCAGATGGCCCACCAAAGCTGCAGACAAAATACGTGTGTGATGCTTATAAAATTAAATTAAGAACGAACTGACTGCATGTACAATAATAGTAAAACAACTTTGCCTGTGCCAGTGCAGGAACCTCACAACAAGAAGCTTCGATACACAAATTGCAACTCAAGAGCCAGGTGTGTGTTTATGAGCTCTGGGCCCTTGAAATATGATAAATTCACCATGGGAAATAAAGGCAACTAGCTTTAGAGAAAGTTTGCTTTTGTCTTCCAGCACTCTCATGCAAGCAGTACCAAACACTCCCTTCTCCCTCTCTCCTCGTCTCACCTGCCTTGGCAATTCATGAGCCATTATGGACCATTTCAATGCTTTACCGAGGTGGGGCTCGGCTCATACTCCAGTGAAGTCTCTGCACACAGACACGCTGCAGGAGCACCTGTGCCAGCAAACACTTCCCAGCAACGTGCAAGTCTGTGAGGTTTTTTCGGCAGATAACAAGCACCGGCGAAAACATTTCTCCTGTTCCCTCAGTAAAAGAAGGATGGGCTCCCTCTCCATCTATGACATGAATAAAGGTTTGGGGGAAAATGTAGTATCTGGTATCTTTTGTTACCATGGTGACCATCCCTTTTGGAAGGCCGACTGATCTCAGTTTGTTGACAGAATGATTTGTAACTGAGTTTCAGCAAAGTGTGGCGTTCATCATATTTTGACTGAAACAACTCATTTTTAGTTTTGCCTTTTGCCTTGTCTTTGGCTTGCAGAACAATATGGCTAAAACATGAGAAAAATCTGTTGATGTTATTTACTGCTCTGAAGCCCCTGGCACTAACAAATGAAGAGGAATGCTGTTCAGCACCAAAAATGTCTTCAGTGGTTAGCATGAAATGCCTTATCACTCGGCCCCAAAGGACCAAGGAGGAGACAATTTATTTTAGGGGCACTGTGCATTACAGCCTGTCTGCAGTGAAAGACTCTGCATCTTCAAGTGCTTAGCGAAAATATAGAGTGTACAGGTTTGGCTACAGATAATAATTGGAAGCTGCATGCTTGGGCCGTTATCCCACACAGGAGGGAAAACAAGGAAGTGCTGAAAAATCATTTTTATGCAACTGAAATGCACAGTTGCTCATTTAACAGAGTGACACGTGGTGCACAGCCCAGTGCAGCACGTCTGATCAGGTAGTGTGTGTTGCAGAAAAGGGCTCCCCAGCCGGGGCAGTACCGAGCCTGGTACTCAGAGGACTCCAGGAACAGCAGGACTTTAAATATTTTAAGGCAGCAAAAGCAATTGCTGTTACCAAGAGCAGTCCTGCTTTCCTCTAGTCCCAAACATTCCACCTAGCCCGTGACACTCAGAGTCTCTGTGCCAGCACAGCCATTTGTGTGGTTGCAGTTTCGTCTGGATCCCAAGGCTGAAATAAAATCTAAAGCAAAAAGGCTCATCATGTGGCTATAAAGGTATGAAAAGGAGAAGGAGGTAAAAAGAAGAGCTGGCTACAGCTTTGCTTCTGTTCTGCACTAAGCAAAAGTCTTTCTTACCTCCCCCACATTTTTTTCCAGGTATGCAGCCATAACTGGATATTTAATACGTGAGCTTTTATGGCATTTGAGTGTTAAAAAATTACTAGTAGGACTTCAGAATATTTTATGCAATATGAATTACTTTTTCCGAGTTTTATATTTATCCCACAGTATCATAATTCTTTTTTTCTTTAACATTTATTAACAGGAACATTATATTAAAGCAGGGCAATCATCAAGAACTCTGAAGTTTGTGAAGAGCTATTGCTGATCCCTCAAGCTGGTCATCTGTTTCTCTTTCAGATATTGCAGTCAACATTCTGGAAAGTATTACAGTGCCAAGTAAAGAAGATTTATTCTGGTGCAGCGTTTCATAGCAGGAGATGATACCTGAAAGATTTAACAGGTGCTTGCCCACCACCAAACCAACTGTAACTAAAAAACCTTTTGAGTTTACTGCAAAACTAAAAAACACCAAGCAAACTGTGTTAACAAGATACTAATGAAGATTCCTGGGATTTATTATTTTAGGTGTTGATTGCTTTTGGTTGGAAGCCAGACTTCCCAGAAGATTTTACAAGGGTCAGTGAGCCTCGCTGGAAATGGACTTTTAGATCCAGAATCAAGACCAGAAAAGGTGTACACCACATGTATTATCCAAGTGTCTATGTAACTCAGGGGGATATGGAGAGATAATGTTAATATTTCTGTTCTGTCACTCCAAAATTTGAAGTGATTGCTTTTATTTTTTTTTTCAAAGAGTATATCTTCTCTCTCAAATCTTTGGAGCACAAGTCCTACACAATCATTCATTTTGACATAAAATAGAATTTTTCAAAATCATGAATCTTTTCAGAGCCAAAAACAGCAACAAATTGAGAAGAAGTTCAAATGATACTGGAGCAAGCACTATTATCCAAACAAGGGAGCACAATGTATCCATCACAGCCATTCTGCACACCTATCCCACAGTATAAAGAGGATAATTCAAGAGGATAAAAAAAAAAAGTAAAAGTAAAATTAAGAGAAAATATTTTGGAATTTCCACACAAATTCATTTGCAACAAGGCTAAAATATAGAAGCCACACTCAAAGTGTGCCCATTTAACATTCAGAGATGCACAGCAAGGTTTCTCCTAAGAAGCCCTGAAGTTTTCTAAAGCCAGGCAGCAGATGAGAATGAAACAGATAGATAGATGCATGGTGTCCAGAAAAGAGAACAAAAATCCATCATTTAAAATAAGGTCTGCTTCCACATACTGCTGAGCACGCCAATGCTCTGGCCTCATTACACTTGAAAGTAAACCCTCCAAAAGAGGTAATTAGAACAGTAGCTTGGTATTTATCATGGAGATGCCATTCCCCAGCATGTGAGTTGGTTTACTCTACACTAATACTGAGCATAAATTTCATCTTTTATTGATTTATAAATACTTCATGCTATGTAAAATATTGTCAGATTATAATTCTCTCTCCATAAAATGGCAAGCAAACGTCCAGCCATCTGTTGGGCTAATGAGAACAATCACCCAGGCTACTTTTCAAGCACAACGCATCCCAGTTTGAAACTGCTTTCAGTGTAAGCACCTGTTCATACATATCAATTAAAATGATAATTACTCCGTTAGTGAATATAATCAAAACAAAATAGTTACAGCTCTATTGTTTACCAATTAAGACTGCAGAGTTCACTGGTGATATATTTCTGCGCTCATTTATTTTTTTTTTCCTTACTCTTCTCAAACCAGATCAATTCCACACTAATTTAAGCCAATATGTGTTTCAGCATTTGAGAACTTGTGTTTATAAAACAGCAAAACTGCACAAACTCTCCTGGAAGGTGTCTGTCTTTAGGATAGATCTTGCTGACACACCTTCCCATGAAAAAAAAAAGGCACTTGTTCCATGAAAGAGAGGGCCATCCTTTCCAAGCTGAACAAGCGAATAATGGAGAAAAACAAGAACTGGAATTCTGCTCTTTGTCCAGAGTTCTTTCTACAGGGTGTCAGACCAATTTTTGTTTAAATACTAACAATTATTAGCAATTAACTCATTATCCAGTGAAGTAATTAAATACTCATTATCTGAACTCTGATAGGTACTGTTTCAAAGACTCCTGTTTGTTGAAAATCAAACTCTCATGCAACAGTCACAACAGCCTGAAACTTCTGCCAGTGCTGTTTGGGCACCCCTGTAAAGTCAGTGGAGATGAATTCAGTGAAACCTTCTCACAGTAAAAACACATTCTTACTGACTTAATGTCCCTTTAGTTATCTCCTATGTTGAGATCAAATCACAGCTTCCAAATGCAACATCCTCCTTTACACATTTTCTAAAATGGGCTTCAGGTATTGCCAGAAATTTATTTCTTCTATAACTGATTCTACTTCAGTTTTATGGAGGTAATTGATGCTGAGAATGCAGTTGCTTTGAATATGGATTCTATCCTCTATATGACTTTAATTTGTTTTAATGTACCAAAAAAAAGGGAGCTCTTCAAAACAATAACACTATATATGATAATATGAATAAGTTTCTCCCTTGCTGGCATGTAATAGATTTAGCCGGTTGACATAAGTAAGAACTTCATAAAGAAAGAAATGTGAATCCAGGTATTACACCCATAGTCACACTGATGCATGAGCTCCCAGAGCAATATTTGCACACGTGTAAGAGACTCTCGTGTTGAAATTACTTTTTTATGCACACTGGACAGCGAAATGCATTCATTCTCTCTAACAAGCTGAGAAGCAGCTTCTGTGTTTCCATGAAACAAACCTCTAAGTCTTCTGCCTTTTGTAAACTTCCTGCAAGCGCCTGTTTTCTGTAACTTCTTCGACTCTTACCCTCATCAGTGTACAAGTCACTACCGGACCTGAATTCAGGGGGCCTCATTCCACATAGGTTAAATGGGGTAACACACGAGGTGACTTCTCTGGCAACTGTGACTACACGGAATTTATGCTGGAACACGCGTGGATGGGGAAAAGTTTGCTGAGCACATCTGCTCATCTTTGTTACCAACTGGAACTCGGTACATCTATCAGGCAAGAAAACTATTTCCTGCTTTATGGCTATACAGTTATTTTTTCCTCCAGGGAAATTCACCTCAAGAATTACGATGCAAAAGAACATTTATATTTCATATAAAGTGCGCTGTAACTAGCAGCACTGTGAGAGATAACACACTTTGCCCATAGTTCACTGAAATGGGGATGTTTGGTACAATAGATACTAAACATTTCCCCTAGTCCGTTTACTCACACAATCCATCACAAGTTGACATCAGTAAACATGACTATGTTAACCAATTGCAACACTTTCCAAGAGGGTAGAGGCGCCTGGAAACTGACAGTGATTTTAATATTAGCTTTGACCGAGATAAATTCTGACATAACTTCCACCATATATATAATTCTCTAAAGACCGTGATAGACAGAACCCATTTTATGTCCTCAGAGCACCAAGTGCACCCTGTCATTCTGAAAGATTTGTTAGCCTGAAGTCACCCTGAGCCATCGTGACAAAAAAAAGCAATTGTCTCATGCAAGAAACCTGGAATGAAAGAAAATTGATTTTTAAAACGGATCATATGTTCTTACTGCCTTTTACTTTGAGAACTGAAAATGTTCCCTAGTTCATTTCCACATAAATAATTATTCTTTGACAAAATAACCACGGAAATAAGCCACCCTTTTTGCACAAAATTGCCATTAAAATTGAACAGGTAACTGTGGTCATATGGTGGACAAAGAAAACATTTCCTTTCTCTAGACCTAACACTTCAATTGCCACTTTTTTGTGCAAATAGTGCAGAATTCATAAGATTTTACTCTATAAGAATTCATACCTAATTTGAATTCACAGAGATGCATGAAAAGTTTGCATCTGGTCTCACTGATTTTTCTGTCCGTACCTCTTATTTCAGTACCCTGCATTTTCAATACCCTGCCTGCCCATAGATTTTGTAATCACCTTTTTATCAACCACATGAACTGAGTACTCATCATCCCATTTTTGATGGTTCCTGGTCTTTCTGTAACCAACTTAAGATAATTCACTCTTGTGAAATTTCAGGCCAGCTTTCATTCAAAGGCAACAGAGGTAGCACCAAATTTCATTAATGACATTGATCAACTAATTCTGAAACTCACCCAAACAAAATGTGTCTGCCAGGGTTCTAGCAGTCATTGAGTGTACTGAACTCCACCATCAGTTTTAATGTACTTTGTATTTTCTCCTAGATACTATCAGCACCATGTTGAGCTCAACATGTCAAATATTTTTTGTAGTCATCTGAGACAAAAAAATTCATTATACTAAGCATTCACAAAAAAGCCTTATCTAATTATAAAAGAAAAACTTTTAAATGGGAAATTCAGCTTTAATAATGAGATTTATAAAAGAATGAGTTTTATTAATATTACTTGGGAGTTCATAACGGAACTGACAACACATGTTCAAAAAATATTTCTTTGCTTTTCCACTTAAAGACGAGGGTTGAGATGCATTGTCCTAAAACAGACAATATGGAAAAGTTCAACCACTGGCAATGATGGCTAACACCAAATCAGCAGCAGCTTTCCTTCTAATATTGTTTCTACCAGCTGGCTCATCCTAACCAGAACACATCCCTGGTATTTAAACAGCCCTTTCTTACGATTCACTCTGGAGCTGAGACTCCCCTTGATGCACCTGTAGTCTGGCTGCCAGGATACACAGGAATGCAGGAGGAGAGGGTAAGAAAAGCAGACAGGAGGAAAGGCAGCAGCTTTGGTGCTTTCCTCCTCTGCTTCCTCCTTCCTCACACATGCAGCTTTGGAAGGGAAAGAGCAGAAAATATTATTTGTATCCCCACAGTCAGCACGGATCTTTCCTTGGACCTTTTCAAAACCACAATTCCCCATGATAGCTCCTGCTGTGGTAGGAAAGCAGAAGGTCCACAGTGCATCATCCTGAGGAGCCGGCTTCCTGGGCAGACCCAACTGCTCCGACTCCTTAAGCTTAGGGTTGCTGCACTGGCCACTGCATAGATCGAACATCACAAATGACAAATTGTTGTCTTGCTACCTTGGCTTTCCTATCATACTCTATTCAGTGCTTTTAGTCGGAGCTAAGGAATCCTGGATCCCATGCTTGCAAAGGACAAGTACAGAGGTACTCCAATGCAGACATGTTAACTGTGCACACTTGTACTCAGTGACAGATCGCTAAAAAAGTGGAAAACTAAGAGTCACTATCGAATACTTCTGGGCTGCTCAGAAAGTAGCTCCTGAAAACATCAACAGACAAAGGTTCTTTCAACAAATGCTGTTTCAGAGGAAATGAAAATATGCTAAAGACAAAAACCCCAGATACGTCAAATACCATTTTGTGCGGTTTTACTTTATGAATAATAAATAAAGCAATAATTTCCCAGAAAATAAAACTCTGCTGCAACCCTTACGCATATGTTTTTGCAGTGTGTTTTATTTAATTCTGCAGATGTAATTAAGTGTGTCATTCATTTGTTCTCCATTATGGTATTTCAGTCAAACATAAACAGCCTTCAGACTTCATTTGCAGGAGAGCTACTTTGTGCCAGGTATTTGCTAACTTCAGAGCAATGGCTTGAGAGGTCCTCACAGCCATTTAGCTGCTCTTCCATCTACTCACAAAGAAATTGAGACTGAACAGCTATACACATTCACATGTGTAGGTAAGCACCAATTCATTGTGACACTAACACAGAATAAGTTGACAGACTCTTTCTCCCTACTTACTTACACTGTGACAGATGATGCCTTTATGGCATGTTCCTTACATTCCTGGTAGCTTGTAACATATTTAGTCATGTCTTTGATTCACCTGTGCTCAGTGGTTTCCATTTCATTGGCACAGTAGGAAGACGTGTTCTGCTGGCAGTTATGCAGAGGAGTCTGCTACAACGAATGACTGAAATGGAGAAGAGGGGAAGGGCATAAAGGAGCTGTGAGTGGAAGTGGAGTACAGCATTAAATTCTTGTGTTTTACTGAACAAGTCCAGAAATCCAGCCTATTGAGGGAAGTCCCTTTCATGTTACAAGCGATGTGGTTTGTCTGTGGTGGAATTCAGCTCAGCCATCATCTGCCTGAAAAAGCCCATTTATAAAGGGGATGGTGATTGCAAAATGAATCCCTAGAAGCATTTTTTCAGAGAGGAGGCTATTGACAAGGCTGTACTGCAGAAAGAATGGACTGTGGACAGAATTATCTGTCACAAGATAACTCACTGCAAGGTCAAACGTTGACCTTGCACTGATGAGGCAAAAGAGGCTCTCAGGAGGCAATAGAAGAGGAGTTGTTTGAAGGTGGAACTGGGCCAGATCAGCTTCCTTTTAAAAGACTGTTGCTGCTTTCTGAGAGGATTAGCTACCCACACAGGACAGTTCGAACCTTTTGGGGGGTTCACCCTGGTGTGCCAAAAGTGAGGATTTTCCATCTCTTGCCTAATGCATTTTGTTCTCCACAGCTCACAAAGGCCTGTTCTGAATATTTCCTCTTAGAAAAAAGGTCTGCATCTCATACCAAGAGTAAATTAATTAGGACAGTGTAAATATGAGTCACTAGAATAATTAAGGGATCATCCATTAAGTATTCAAGGCATGCCCAAGAGGAACTGGAAAAGGCTACTTCGTTCCTCTTCACAGGCTGCTAACCAGAATTTCCAGAGTTCCTTCCTAAGTTTATTTGAAGTCCTGGAACGTCACCTGAAGCAATGTATATTCCAGATTCTCCACAGCCAGGGAGACACTAACATTTTGCGTGGTGGCCTCCCCAAGGCCTCTGCTGCCACTCCAGTGCTTCAGCACCCGTGTGACGCCCGAGTGTCTGCGAACCTGCTGAGAGCCACTCACTTCAGTGAGACATCCAGCCTTCAGCATAAAGTAACTCAGGGAGTCACTTAGCTCTGTCCTTCACCTCCTGGAGAGGAAAAACCACACAGTGCCTGGAAACAAAGAACTGTATTCAAAAACTCTGTCATGGCCCACAGCTGCTACACATCTCTCTAGCTAGCTGCTATCCCATCTCTAGCAGGACTAGTAAATTCTTAACCTTTTAGTAGGTTCTCAGTTATAAAATTAATGATGCACTTGCAACACTAAAAATCAACTTCTAAAATTATGGTCTGTGCCTTTGATTACAGCCTTCTTCCATCTGGGTAACAGAGGCAGTAATTTCTGGGTTTTAGGAGAAGTTTGGGGTTGTTGATTAAATATTCACTACTGCTAAAGCCCTACTCCTTCTTAAAATGTAGAAGATTTTAAGATACAAAAGATCTCCTTTAATCTGTATCTATTTCTGTACTCCTCACACAGTGTGCAGCTTTTTAATTCTCTGGTTAAACCTAATTGCACATCGTAAGTGAAATGCTTAGACAGAACATTGCGTAACTATTGGCCAGGGAAAAATCCTAAAATTTACTCTCTGAATGTGAGAAAGTAAAATGTGATCTGAAACAAAAACTGGGGGGAAAAAAAGTGAATACTATTGAAATTAGAACTTGTCCGAGTAGTAACAGTTCAACTGGTTGAATTCAGTTATTTCTGTTTGGGGGTAGTGGGGGTGGTGGGTAGGTTTATTTCAATATAATTTAATTTTGAAATGAATTTGCTACGGTCTTCCTTTATATTTTCGTGCACTAAATTTAACATTACACATCATATCTCTGTAATTATAAGTTTCAGTGGGGAGATGACATATAATTAGATGTAATCATTCTCATTATGTAAATGCAACACTATAAATTAAAATATAGAGGGGGGAAAAAAAAACAAAGAAAAAATCAAGAGGAAAAAAATTTAAATGAATCCACGTGATAATAAACTCAAAAAAAGAAAGAAAAGGAAACTGATAAAGTAAAAAACAAAACAAAACAAACAAACAAAAAAAAAACCCTGACCAATAATGAAAATATCTCTTTCTACCCCTCTTTGTAACCTCATGTTACTTAGTATATATTTTTCTTTTACTCCTTAAAATGCTTGCAAGAATAGGACCAGATCAAACAATTTATCAGCTCTTGGATTAAAAGCATTCAGAATATGATTCCTTCTCCTTCTCCAAATGGAAGTATCTCTATAAACCAGGCAGTAAAAGTCCCTGGACTTTTTTATCACTGATATCTGAAGAACCAACACACTTCTCGTTTAGCCATTGTACTTTATCCTATTCCACTGCACTGCAGATTGCACACCCAGTTTCCTACATTTGCTATCACCATTTAGGTTCTGGCTATCTGAGGAAGTAAAAGGGGTTGTCTGGCTACACACAGCAGACATCAAGGGCTTAAAGCTACTCCCCCTGTAACTGGCAATAATACTTCTGAGGTAAATTATACAGAAAATTCTGACAGAATTAGGATGTCAGAAGTTGCTCCACTGTGACAGAGTTAGGTCAGGCTCAGAGAATCTGGTATAGAAGCCACAGGAAGGTGTTGGCTCTGCACTGGATCATTTAGTACTTTACCACTGTTATCAGTAGCTTGCAAAAGAAATTTGAGGTTGCTCTTTAATGTTTCTTTAGTAGTGACTGGAGAGCATGAACTGGTTTTGCCTCCCCTTTCACTGTTGACATTGTCAGTTATATTGACAGGGTGAGGTATAGAATTCAGCACCTGTTTAGGCAAGCAAAGGGGGACAGTTTCTTGTTTAAAACTCAGATAACTCCCAGTTCCTAAACCTATGGCTCTATTCTGTTCCTTACCTACAGGCCTTGAAAACTGAAGTGCTGTTTTTTAAAAGCTGAGCCACTCACATTTTATGGGGGCTTAGCTAACTGAAAAAGTACCATTTGATTTTATGACTGGACTTTTGCAAGGTGAGAGAAAGGATTTTTTTCTTGTCCGTGTCTACAGGAGATGCCAAACACTCTCCAGCTCTCAGGAATTACAGGCGGTCAGATGCTCAATCTTCATGCAAGTAGCAGCAGGGACTACTCACTGTATTCCTGCAGGCTTTGTGAAGGATTCAGCCTATAATACTTATGAATTCTCCATTGTTATCATGGGAAGGAGTTTAAGACACCTGGATATTATTACACTCAGTATCATTTAAATAAACAGAAGCTGTATCCCATTAAAAATTAATGATGCCAATATTTCATAACCATTCTTTGGGACTCTGAGGCAGAAGCCAAGGCCTATAGGTAACATTTGTTTCCAAGACCAAAATGTGCAAGTTATGATTTTGTGGCAGCATATGGGAGGCTGTTGGTAAAGTAACAGATGCATGTTAAAAATCCAATATGGGCTGGAGGAAAACATTTGTTATTTCCCATAGAATAATTCATCATATGCTCGTAGAGAGGATATCCACAGGGCTCTGCTCACCAAAGAAATGGGAGCCATTTTCATCCTGCAAGCCCATACTACCCACATTATACAAGGCAGAACCTGCAATGGCTCTTGTTCAAGTGTGTCCTGATGTCTTTGAAGAGTGACAGACTTTTGTCTTCTAGGACAAAATACAAATCATCAGTCATGTTGTTTGTTGTTATTGCAGTACACACAAAAAAAGCAGCTTTACCAGTTTTATATTTCAAGCATATTTAATTGAGTGCTCTTTTGTACAGTATATTGCTGAATTTGGATCTCTGAAAACAGAAGGTGCTAGAAAGGGACAATTTGTTTGCTTCAGTGAAGAAATTACCACTCCTTGTACCCATACACAAAGTTTAAACAAACAAACAACAAAGGCTTTATCCAGAAAAAAATCAACTTGTTATAAGATCAAACTCTAATTATACATTCTAGAAGCCTGGTCTGAACTCAGATTTAACAGAAATAAGAACATTTGACCACTTAGTCATACCCATAAAAAACTTGTATACTATTCTTAATTTAGATTAAACCAGACAAAGTGATCACGCTAAAATCCACTACTTGCTTCAGTGTAGCCAGGTACGGCTTTTGACATGCCTCGAGTTTCACCAAACCCATACACATTTTAAATTTTAAAAAAGGCTGGCCCAGTAAACTTGTGGTGCTTGACCATTTAAGTAAAAATCACCCAGATCATTGTGATTCTGTTCTGCCACAGCTGAAAGAGCTATTGGGGTGCTGAGTAAACAGTTCCCTTGTCCCTCCTATCTGCACACTTGTTTCCTGTACTTATTCTCAGCTTTATTTCTTCTTTCATGGCAGCACCCACACTTGAATCAGCCCACCCACTTCTCATCTGCCAAGCCATCATCCATCGCTCCTTAAATCTCACAGCAATTTGGCAAAAACTCCCAACACTGTTCTCCAAGGATACTCTCATCCTTCCCACTTTGAACAGTGAGCCAGTGTCACAAAGGTATTTACAAATGCTGTAGTAGCCAGCTTAGAGCAGCATCTCCAAGTGTGAATAAAGTGAATAAACCCATGTCCATGCAAGAGTTAATAATAAATGTAAACACGCAGTGCTGCCTAGAGAGTGCCATCAGTTTTTCCACCTATGTTCCTCCTGGGAGAGCCAGCTCGAGCTGGGGATTTTTCACCAACATAATACTGAGCAAGAAAGGCAGGAGAAAAAAAAATTACATTTGAAAAAGGAAGGTGATTTGGAAGCCAGGACTGATGGATTGTGCACCTGATGCTGCACTCCACATTAGTGTTTTTGGTGGAGAATATCAATTTAGCTGACATCACTTGCTTAGGGTACATTCATTTCATCCAAAATTTCTAAGAAGGAAGAGGAAAATCCCCAGGCTGTGACTCCTTAGAACTTTTAACCAAGTTATGGTTCAAAAGCACAGGGATCCATTGGAAGAAGGAAAAGCAGAGAGAAAAAAGCTCAGCAGTGGCTGTGCTTTTTGAGAAAAAGTGGGAGGTCCTTAATATCTGAAGGGTTCTGGAATCATTCTTCAAAGTCAAAAAAACTACTGGTCTCAAGTAAGCAGACAATACAGCAGACGTCCTTCACAAAAAGTGAAGGTGAGCATTTGCAATAACACCTCAATTTCATAAAGCAAGGTCAAAAAAAAAAAATCAAATCTGTAGCCTTAGTATATTATTAAACTCTTACAAGACTATTCTGTATGCTATTTCTCTCCAAACTTTCTTTGAGAAAACCAGCTAAAAAAATGTAAAATATTTGGAAATAGACAACAAAACACATTTTTTTTCTCTTGCTAGAAGTCTCATTCTGAAATTAAAAAAATTATTTAAATCATGATATAAAATATAAGAAAACCTTGCTCATACAAAGATAATTCACATGGTATACCAGCGTAAGAAACAGGAGAAAAAATGAAGCAAGCAACTCTAGATCACTGTATTCAGTCAACAGCATGGTTTTTTCAGTAGTTTTACTGTTTTCTTCTCTGATTTTGCACCTCATCATATGTGCTATTTAAAGTTTTAGTGGCCAGCTGCTCCTCTTTAAAGAAACATCACACACAAATGGCACTATATAAGCAACAGCTCAGCAAAACAGTTTGGCAGGTACCAGAGCATTAACTGAGTTATTGATGGTTAGCAATTCATAACTCTCCTGCTAAGAAGATTATCAAATAAAACATCCTACTTTTCCTTAAATTCACCCTCCACAGGCCATCTCATGAACTCAATTAGCGCAGTCATGCACAACTCCAAATACTGATACTTGATACAAGCGTTCCCTCCTTTCAAGAGGCCTTGGCTTTCTGAACCTCTCAAGTAACTGGAAGTCAGTTCTGCAGCTGACTTTCTGAGACGGGCACAGACAAAGAAGCCGAGGAGATCCCACACGTGCAATTATGGGTGACAATATTTCCATATCTTCTCCTGACAACATAAAAGGTATCCTCAATTAAAGCTCTATGTCCAAAGAACTTAATTTCGTGTGGCAAACCAGGAACTACTTCATGGCATGTCCCATTTACACTGTACAAGACACTCGGGGCTTTCCTCTCCCCCTCATGTTGTTCAGTTTAAGTTAATGATTTTAAAATAATTAAATTCAATAAACCATGACAGATTAAATAAAAACTAATCAAAGTACATAAATTACTGTTTTCACACATGTCTTTTGTTTGGGCAACAGAGCAAAAGGAACTAGATGATGGGAGTGAACAAAAGTGAATAAAGTAAGAGGGAAAAAAACATCAGTCGTTGAGGCACATTACAACTCATTAACTTTTCTGTCTGTTCTCCTGCAAAATAGACTTTGTATCAGCTAACGAGACAATCTAATGAGACCTATCAGGGGACTGTTATAACAAGATTAGGAGAGCGACCAGTAGCAAGGCTGTTTCTGTACAATGGGGAAAAGGATTTGTATTTAATTAACAACATTTATCTCAACAGTCCATTCCTGAGGAATAGTCTGATAAAAAAAAACAGTCTCTTGAATCAATTGGTCATTTAACCTCACAGAGAGTTTTAAAAGCAGAAATCTGGGATAAATCTTTCTTGATAACTGTGAGGATACATTAGAACTAGCATTTGGTTGGTATTAAATTTAAACTAAGTTTGGTTTAGTTTCTTCCATTTTCCTCACAAATAATTCTTACCAAAACACGCATACAGTTACAGTCAGTGCATGTATATAGCTAATTTAATAAACAGAATGGACTGAAGACCTCAGGGTTTTTTTGGGAATCCAAGCCATAGTGATCTCAATAAGTTTGTGTTGGAATGAAGAAAAGTAGCACCCCTGTCTGTTCAGTGGCTCCAACAAGGCATGAAGATGAACTGTTAAAGGCTAGAGACTGGCTGATGGTTAGTAATAAAAGTAACTTTTGTAGTAATAAGATTAGGAGAATCCTAGGAGAAGTAAATGCCACAGAAGGATTTGGTTTAGTACCGAAATTGAATGTCACAAGTTTCTGCCTTCTGGACCTGCCTTTGAATGATACTTCTAGTAATTCTTCACTATTATTTTTCCTATTGCTCCCTGAAAAGACATAGGCAAGATCTTTAAAAAATAGCTTCAAATGTAAGTACAAAATGAAAAATGTTGAAATATTTAGAGAACAAGTACCCGCACAGTTCTGAAGAGTTCCTGAACTTGAGCAATTTAAAACAAGCAGCATTCTGTACAGTTGGCTGATCTAAAAGTAAGAGAGACTCTTGTACTCATCCCTAGCTACAGCAATAAAAATACAGTGAAGATAATCCTTTAATTCATATTTGTTCAGAACAATTGAACTGACATGCTCCATTGTGAACCTCAGGCCCTTTAAGAATCAGAGCAGTCATCACCCAGGCAAAAAAAAAAAAAAAAAGCCTTGTTCTCCCTCCCACCTACCTTGGATAAAAATAATAAACAACCTGACAGTTATTCTAACACCAAAAAAAAAAAAAAAAAAAAAGGCCAGATACAAAATCCTCCTGTTGCTCATCTCTGCTGGAACTTTCAGGTATACTGTCACTTCCATTGTCATCTTATTTGTTGATTTACTTACAATCTTTAAAATTAAGCAATTAATTGGCATAGAAAGCTTTGTGATGATACAGAAGCCTCTAAGGTAGGTTATTACATAGACAGTAAAAAACTATTTAACTCCTGTTGTCTTTAACTTTCATTATTAACGTTGCTGCCTAAAATTGCCTCTGTAATATGGTTGACAGACTTGGTGCAAGGCTCATGGCTATGGTAGATCTTTTTAAGGTATGAACTCTCTACGAGATCATTCCCTTAGCTTACTCCATGTCCCTTTCACAGGTTCTGGTTCCCTTCATAAAATTGGGAAATCCTTTCACAATTGTCCCTGCAAGGGACTGCTCAGTAGTAGCAGCATTTTGCATAAGCAGTTTGATGATCATATTCTACCTCACCGTATGAAAACAGGAGTAAATCTTCGGCTGCGTAATTCAACTGTCACACACACTATGGCACACAGGCTATCAGGCTTCAGGCAGTCTTAGACTAAGCAGTAAAATATTTTTTTTACTAAATTATTCCTGAAAGCTTCTATTAAGTAAATGTGAAAGTACAGAAGTCCTGGTATAAGCCTTGGTCCCTTGGGCTGACAGCAACAGGTGCCCACTCAAGGCAGTTGCCCCTCAGATCTGACTGAAAGCACACAGATTTACACAAAGGCATTTTCCCTCCTGGAAAAGGGTCGTACTGAAAACGCGAACTCAGCGCCAACAACCCACTTCTCACGGCCACCACTGTGCCTATTCCCTGCTCTCAGCAGCTGAAGGAAGCTCAGCCAGCCCGTGGCTCCGTGGATGCAGCGGGCACAGGAGGACACAGCACCCAGCTCCCCAGCTGGCTGTGGTTGTTTGCAGGGGGCTGGGAGCCATTAGCATTCCCATCAGATCCTTCCCCAGCACTTTCGAACGTGTGTATTGATCACTGGATGCTTGTATTCACCGGAGACCTGATTTCGCTGCCTTTAATTAATTTAATTCTCTTAGCTCCAGCTAAGGAGCTTGACACCTTTTTATTACATAAAGTCAATCTTTTGCAGGCTTAATCTTATACAGTTTTGATCATTAACAATGTGCTGTTCCAAAGAACTTTAAGTTCCTTTAGAGGGACTTCCCCTACCCCCTGTGTCAGTGAACACTGGCAATCTTACCAGATTTTCAGTCTTGTTTTCAGGCTCTCCAAAGCATAAAGAAGGTAGTTAGTCTTGAATAAATTGCATATTTTCTTTAATGGAATCCAGACTTATGGAGTATGGATTCTGGGAGTTTATTTAGTCTGTCAAAAAAAACACTTTCAATGCGTATCTTCTACAAGGCTTGGCACTCACTGTACTGCTGCAGACATGAAAGCTATTATTGTAACTGAACAATCAGATGTCAGTAAAATACTGTCTGCTTTTCATTATAGCATCTAATGTTGTCACAGGCAGCCCTTCCCACTTTTTATAAAGGTGTTTGATAATTCTTCTGTAATCCAGGTGTCCCTCTGTGCAGAAGAAAATGGACAGTGTTGATGCAAAGCTATTACCTTAGAAATTAAAGCTGTATCAGTCACTTAAATGTATCTAATAATATTTCAATACCTTTAGGAGCTAAAATAAGCCCTGCAATGATTTATTTTTAGATTATTTGAAAAATGTTAAAAAAAAAAAAAAAAAGAGAAAGGCCTAAATGTTTTAAACTTTCACAGTAAATACCATGTCAGCAAAAATAAACATGTTTTGCACATATGCAATGCTGTTACATTGCATAATTCATCCAATTCACAAATGAAAAGACAGTCCTTGGCTGTCCTGAAGCTTTGCTGCAATCAAAGCTCATGCGATGCACAGACTCCATATGCACATGGAAAAAACAAACACTCATAATTTCATGGCTTATTATCACTAGATGTGTAAAGGCATTTAGAGGCTTGACAAGAAAGACAAACTCAAAAGAGAGCAATTAGAATACAACACACCCATCACACATTAACCAGAAGAGTACAAAAGCCTTACTTGGATTCCTCCAAGGTAAATTAATCGCCTATAGCTTACCCTAAAACAACCAAAAGAAATAAATTCACTCAGAAGAGAACACCCATCCCCTAACACAGGTTTGAATAGCCAAGCCTTTAGCTGGAACATTCCTCTCACTATGGCAATGGAAGCAGAGACAGACACTGCAGGATCGGGAAGAAGCAGCAGTAGAAACATTTCTCACTTCCCTCTGAGAAATCCAGAGAGCACCAGAATCACCACTAGGCTTGTGACTCATATAAACACTTTGTGAGCCAAATTTGATTTTCCACTTTCAAATATTTCATCTGTTTCATGGCAGGTGATTACAGGTACTTGGAGTGAAGTTTTTCAAGATGGTGATGTTAGCAGTAGCAGTAGAAGTAGAAATACAAAAATAAACCCCAGTACTGCTGCTTTTTTAGAAAAAATACAGACAATATGTTAGAAGAACAGTCTACTGAGCAATTAGAAAGGTGCACAAATGGAATTGGGTACAGAATGGAAAAGTCTGTTTATTCAATACATATAAGCTATCACTTCCTTTATTGAAACCAAACAAAAAATAAATGTAAACATTTTGTGTTAAATATTGGAAAAGAAAAGAATACCTTGTGACATTGAAACTGTGCAGAAATGTTAATTTTAATTTAACAGGAATTTGATTTTGTTACGAACTCCTCTGTATTTAAAGTGATGACCCAGAAAGAATTATACTTTCATCACTCCTTTCCAGTATGATCTTGCAAGATATTAATTCTAATTTTAATTTCAGAGTCTCTATCTTTAAAATTTATTCTAAGACCATCTTCCTACTTTTTTTCATAGAACTTGAGAAAAGTGACCATCATGTTACTTAATGTTTACAAGTCCTCAGTGTTTATGGGATGTAATCAGCCTTGAGAGCAGGGATGACCAAAAACCCGAATTCCAAAATGTGGTCAAGGTCTCTCACTGCAGCAAAACCAGCTGCTGAAGCCACCTTATTCATTATTATATCCTGTGGTGGGCAGGACAGGCTTTTGTAAAATGCCTGGGGATGAATGAATAAATAAATAAACGAAAAGAGATTTGTGATCCAACTCTCTCAACATTCCTCAGACAGCTGAGGGGCAGTTCCAAGTGTAATGATGAAAAATTCCAGAATTTGCATGATGAAAATTCTGAAAATATTCTGATTCACAGCTAGATTCACACAAAGAGAAGAGGAATAAATTATTCCTTTTGACTAAATAGATGGTTGAGGTTGTAGTAATTGCTCTTTAAATAAAGTACAGCATTCCCCACACAGGATTTAATCTTTTAGACTGAAAAAAAGATTGTAATGTCCCATGCATGTTTATCATACTGCTGCTGCTGCTCATTTGGTCTAGACAAACTAGTGACTATAGTCACTAGATTTTTATCTAGATCCTGCTGACCAGGAGAACCCAAACAGCTAACAAGTCAATATGGTTCCATTGTACAGCTCTGCTTTACCAGCTCCCTCCCCTCAATGACACCTCTAATTTGTGAATATTTGTTTATTTTGGTGGTTTTTCATAATTTCAAAGTTACAAAGTTCTTTCCATACTATTATTAAAATCAAGAGGAAACAAACACACATAGATCCAACTAGTTTTCATAGTGGATACAGTTTCTCAATAATAATAAACCAAATCTTAGGTAGAAATAATTTGAACCATTCTTACCACGTCCTGTTCCTTCCTTACTTTTTCTAATCCAACCATGCAGTAATATTTTGACTTTGCAGTGTAAATGCATTTGACTTACTCAGGTTTCCAACACTGGAAAAAAAATATAAACACTAATTTCTCAAAACATCATTACGATTTTTGTGTTGCTCTTGAGTTTACTGTTTTATTAATCCATCTCTACTACAGATCCAATTCAGCAAATATGGATTTACCAGTTTATAGCACATACAAATCATAAGTAAAAAATTCTTTGCTTATCTAATCTACAGGATGGTACACAATATATAAGCAAAACATGCAAAAGGACCATTCACAGCAGTATTTTAACACTGCACATGGCAATACCACTATGTAGTTTATGTTTCTACGAAGTAAGTTAAAAAGCATATTAAAACTTGTTTTTTCTTTACCCAATTCACTTTTTTTAATTTATTCCACACTTCCAACTCAATAATCTCTTAGCACTGACTGACTTTGACTTACAAAGTCTCTGGTGTATTTTACAACGCACCCAGACTTAGCACACGCTTGTTAATACTGCAGCAGTCATCATATGGGTAGTCATCATTTGAGCTAAGTAACTGATCTGCTGTTAAAAGATTATTCGAGCAATTTCACTTCCAGCAACACAAGCTGCAGAGTGCTGAGTCACACACCTTTATTCTTCCTTTATCATAAATCCAGTAAGAATAGTTACAACTCTAGACTTCAGATCCTTCTGGCTAACAGTAACGAGTGAATGGCATGTTGGATCCTGCCTGGATCTGTGTTCTACAATGTCAAAAAAGCCAGCCCTGTGGAAGCTCAGCAAAGCATCCAACCTTTTAAGCACTGGTGCTGACAGCACCACCTTGCAGGGTTACTTTTCTACAGCCCATCACCAGGACCGTGCTCAGATGGAGTAAAAGGTGAAGGGGCATTCCCTCCTTCTCAGCTTTAGACAGCTGCAGGACACAGTGTGATGACACAGCTAAGGGCTGAGGATATAAAATATACACAGGGCACAAACTCTGCCAAATACAACATGATTAATGCTCAATTTCATCCAACTTTGTCAGCACTATTTTCTTCTGAAAAACTGCATTTGCTGTCCTATATGTGCCCATGTTATACTGAACAAACAAAGCAACAGCACTAAGTATTAACATAAAAACAGAATTAAAAGCAGAAGGTAGTAACAAACTGGGAATGCAGAATTGCCTGTTGTCTTAGTGTTTAAAATTTGCAATAGCTGTAAGAAATTCAGAGAGTGACTAATTAATCCTGCAAGTTGCCCTGTGGTACAACCAGCCATTAGCAGAAGGGAGTCACTGAAGTGGTCTTTGCATGTGTAGGAGCACATGCTGTGTTACTGAGCCACTGCAAAGGCAGCTTTGTTAAATGACGTGACTACTGGGGAAAGGCATAAGGGGTTAATTATGGGAAAGCGAACATGAAATATTTTGCTCTCCATTATTTTATTCTGAAACTAATAGTGCAAATAAAACTGTCACCCTCCTGTTAATGACGTGCTACAATATCATTTATATTAGTTTTCCCTCAGGTATAATAAGCTTTCTACTATACGGGGGCTGTTAAACAGGGATTTCAGTAGAACTTAGAGTCTTACAATTCCTCTTTTATAAAAGTAATCACAGTAGAACTACAGTAATAAAGCTTTACGTTACATTCATGTGAGATCTTCCAGCAGGTTTACTCCAGTGAATGGTATAAAAGAACAAAGGTTAAATATTCCTTAGATATTACATTCTGCAAAGTGATTTGGACATATCCAAGCAGTGCCAGACAAAGCAGTTTGGTCTGTGACAAGTCTAAGAAGAGTAATACCACAGATCTCCAAGAATCTGAACACTGCCAGCAACTCTCTCTCTCTCACTCCTTATCTGGCTGCATCCTTTGGTTGTGACACAGGCTTTTCACCAGCACAAATATTTCAAGGAAGATGTCAAATATTTCACACAAAGGCTGGAAAATGAGAAAGATCCCAGGATGTTGTTTCCCATTTTAAAAATCACTACACCCAGGTAACTTTGGAGAATCTCTTCTTTTAATCCCACTTACGCTCAACAAGAACATGTAAAGTCTGAACACAGCACAAATGGTGCCAGTGTTGAGGAATCTGTTTGCAAAATGACACTTGTGGACCTGCACATACTCCCAACAACGCTAAACCTGGGTTGTTTCAGAAGTCTTTTAACATATAAGCAACACTAAATGTAATAGCAGACAGCAAGTTATTAATGAATCTCATCACCAAATCCACATTGGACCTCCCAGTAATATCCTAGATCGGACAAAAATCTCACCTCCTAGGACAAGAAAATCTGTATCAACTCCATCAGCTTAAGAAACCAACTTGCTCACAATCAGTTTTAAGTGTTAGGTTACAATGGCTCAGATTAGGTGTTCATTAAGACCTCTGTAGACTTCATTGGTATGCCTCAGGATCAGGTTGGTGTCAGCCACACAACCTGTATCAGTGAACTAGCAAGACTGCAAAGACTAAGTTTTCCTGTAACATTAAGTAAAATAAAACATAAAAATTACAACCTCCTACCGTATTTTAAAATTTGGTTAAAAGCCAACACATATTGAATTTCATCTGTTCTCTCACTGAGACTCAGCCTCCAAGTGACAAAGTAACACGGTTTCATGCACCACATTGGAGCACAACCCAAATAGACATATACTTATTCTGGGGTTTTTTCTGCCATGAAGCAGTCCTGGTTTTTTACAGCAATACATCTGCAAGCTGTTCTTTCAAATGGTATATTTTTGCTGCCCAGCAAGACCAGCATATGCCGAGTAGCTTTTTCTCCACCAATCATGGCTACAACTGAAATACAAACTGGGAACAGTTGGGATTAAATGACATCCTAGAGACAGTGTGTGCTATTGGAGCGAAAATCTAGGTTCCTTCTGTATTAGCATACTCTAAAGTATCTCCCTTCATAACAGTTGCCCAGAATAACATGGAGAATTAGACAAGGCCACCACACAATTGTATTTCCATGACAGAAGAGAATTTTCACTTTTACCTCTCTCTCTTTTTTAATGCTGACCTGCCACAATAAAACACAGTGACACAGACACAGGCTGAGAACCACAAATCATTATGTAGAAAACTGTCCTCTAAAACATCATTGTAGTTGGAAAACATATCCAAGACTGGGCTCATCTCTTCAGTTTCCAAGTGTCTCTCAGTATTTATAGAAATCGCAATATCAAAATGAGTACCTCATAAAACAAGTTGATAAATATTTACATCATATGTAAATCATATGTAAATTACATCACCTTGGACCAAAAACATTTAAATGTCTATCTGAAGGCTAAAGAAATTTATCTATTTGGTATTTCAATATCCTGCCTACTCTGAGCAACAGATGTACGATGTTTTCGTACAAAGAATTAGGACTGCAACTTTACTGAAAAACCTTGTATAAGAACAGAGAAGAGCTCAAGGATTAATCACTAAACTGCATTTTAATATCCTTTTTATATTACTGAAGCCAAGAGTTAATTGATAATTTAAAAGGCTCTGAGTGATATATATTCAAGTTTGGTCATATTCACATCTTCAATTTTGTGAAAATCAACTCTATTATCTAATATCGGCATAATTTTGTTCCATTAAGCAATCTGCTGAAAGTAATTCTGGGATTATAAATCTAATGAGAACAAAATAGGCCTTATCCTATCTGAGCTAAAAGGTGCAGCAGAGTGGTTCTGAATCTTCAGCGTAAAGACAATCTGCTACTAAGACACTGTTTTGAAAGTGATGGAAAATTGAGATCCAAGTTTTTCTTTTTGGTTGGTTTAACATCACATAAGCATTAAGCAGTGTGAATACATGGATTAAACATATAGCTTTACATCTTTTTCACCCAAAAAAAATTGTTCTCAACTCTGACTTTTTAAATCACCCAACGACTATTCAGAAATAAGACCAATTTTAAGTTGGGTTAGGTCCATACAGACAGAGAGGCTGCTGCCCTAACAAAGGCCTTTGACTCCCTGCTAGTTTGCAAAATCCAGATGCAACACTGCAGTTATTACATGTTTAGACTGCTACTAAAAGAATTACTACGCCACTCTTTCAGATATCAGGAAAAAAAGATACATAGAAACAAAGTAAGAAAGAACAAGAACAAATTTATTATAATAAACCCAAAACGTCAGCACCCAGTTCTATTCTGTATCATTCAAGTCCAGAAAGATGTCACATATAAATGAAGGCTGTACTCTGAGTCTCACATTACAAAGTGAGTTCTGTTGCTTACAGAAGTAATCCATTCAAGGAGAATAAAATTTTTTATCCAATTTGTAAGAATACAGCATTACCTGTCTTATTTCATGACAAGAAAAGGTAAATATTATCCGTGCTTGGCACTGAAACAGAAGATACACTCTTCTTAACTATAACTACAAGAAACATAACATAAAGAGGTAACTACTCTTCTATTACTTTTGTCCCTGTACAGACAGTAGAATCCTTCCAATTAAATATAGAAGTATTACAAATGCTCCTGTGTTGCTGCCAAGGACAGCTGACTTTCTAATGATCACCACAGTTGATAATTTTCAGGCTACCTCTACAGAAGGCTTCCCATTCACTCCAACCATCATCAGTCCCAGTATCCCAAAACACAATGGATAACCCATTGCCTTTAGGAGGTAACACATCACTCTGTCACAGGCAACTGGTATCTTTTATTTCTTCCTGTACAGGGAGGACATATTCTGAAGAAATATAAGTGCAGTTGATTTTTATTAACACACACTCCACATCCCCTTCCCTCCTCTGCTCCCACTCTGAGCCACCTCTAAAGATCTGAGTCAATACATTAAAAAATGCAGTTTTCCACTTCCCAGCAGGTTGCTTCTATAAAGATCAGTCAATACATGAAATCTGCAGAGAACAAAACACCACAGAAAACAGCAAAGACTTCTAAAGGCAATGAGCAAATGCCATTAAAACCAGATTGTTTCAGTTCTGGAGTTCCTATTCCCTCTGGATTTCTCCAAGTTTCATTTATTTATTCTCCTTAATAACAGCTCAAAAATTCTTCAAGTATGGAGATTGTGAATGGTATAAAAACCTGGATTAGAAATCACTGGGTTAAAAAGCTTTGTAGCACTTCTCAACAGCTGGAAGCCCACAGTTCTCTCAAAATCCAACCAACCTGCTTTCTAATTAGAAATGGGACAGTGTTTCCTTCTTATCTATGTCTAAGATTACATGCTAACTTCTTTCTTAATTCAAACTAACATACCTTACAGTTTCAAGCTTATATTTGTAACTCAGTTCCAATATTACTGCATAAATTACAAGAGGACTGTATCAAACCATTCTGCTCCATCCCTTATTAGCAACAGATAATCAGACCATCAAACTTTACAATGCAGTGATGTCGATGCGGAAGTTACAATTAAAAACAGTACAGGCACTTTAACATCTCAAGATTAATAAAACAAGCTATGACTGCTGTGTTCCTGGCAAATTAATTCTACTTTATCAGATAAAAACAGAACTAGAATTAATAAAACAAGCAGTGATTAATAAATATCTGTTTAAAACACATCAGTGTATCAACAACAGAGTGTTTGATGAAGAGCCAACAGTCATGGAAATGCTTGTTCAGATGAAGGATGTAAGTGGTTCATAGGGAGAAGAACTAAAAGCACCTAAGCTGTGTTTTACCCAAAGTTCAACTACAACATAAAAATCAAAAAATTTATTTGTAAAATTAAAGAGTCACAGGCAAGTCTTTACCTTCTGTTGAGATCATATTACATCCTCTCCGAGCTACTCACACCATTTAAAATGGAGACACCAAGGACTGCACAACAAAGGTAAGCCCTCTCTACTACTTCTACTAGAAGGAATTTGGAGAACAAAGATATTATAAATAACCATTCAGAAATGTATGAAAATAATTAAACACTCTGAAATCAGAGAAAAAGAACTGTTCTTCAGTAGTAGCTTTCAAATACGGCTTAACTTTCAACATGGTTAATTCCTGTATAAGAGACTGGTTTGCTAATAACTGGAAATAGACAAAGTTGGAGAAAATATTGAAATTTCCCAATCCGAGCTGCATATAAACAGTAATTATGGCTAATCCATCTGGTGTTGGGTCAACAAAAATGATCCTATGATACAGTTATTGAAGAACTGTAAAAAAATCACACTTTTCTAATTCTTGAAACCGCTATAGAAGACTCCATTCCAGAATATACCAAAACAGTCATCTTTGAGCAGATTTATGTTTCGGGAGCTCCCTTATGATTCATGGGAAAATAAACTTGTCCAAGAACGAAGGAAGACAATCTTATCACTTGGTCTATTAAAATCCCTGGTTTACGTTCATCAGGGCATTGGTCAATAGCACATTACTTTTCTGTCCTCATTTCATTTGCGAAGTTTGAAACAAAGGGTACTGGATGTAAAAAGGCATGGGTTAAAGGAAATCCCATAACACGACCTGCACAGGATCTGTGTGAGGTCCTGAAAGCTGCATACTGGCATACAAAGGGAGAGGAGAGAACTCCCCAGCCATAATTTTGGATACTGCTAAGAAGTGCTGTTTCAGCCATGACAGGTAAAAAGATCCAAGGAAGCTAACATCACTCAGTTGCAGAATGGCCAAAGGCAGCCTCCAGTCCATAAATGCAGTGAAATAAAGGAGAGTCCTAGTTCTCCTTGGCTCTCCCACTGCAATCAATCTGGGCTACCAGAGCTCCAGTGAAACTAATTAATGGTTATTAAGGAACATGGTTAATGACACTGTGGGCATGCATCAACACAGACACCCCATTTGTAGCTTTGCCAGAAATAATGCATTTTTATGACAGATAATTTGCAGACTCGATTTCTCACAACGTGTTCCCTCCCCGAAGGGAATATCAGAATGCCAGGTTGTCTGCACGTACAGAAATATGCAGAGATATTTAATTTACCTGTGATTATTTACCAGTTACAGCTCATAGAATTAAAGCTGGAGCTAGGCTTAACAAAAAAAAAAAAAAAAACACCACACCAAAACAAAAAATCCACGACAGGACCAAAACACTGATGAAAAAAAAAATGTTTCTTTAAAGCACTTTTTTAATTTCTTAAAGACTGAATGTTTAATAAAAGGCATCTTTTTATCCTTTCAACAATATTTCCTTTTAGTTTAGGGACTTCTTAGAGCCAAAAACTGGGATAGATTGGATGTTTATAGCTGGAAATAAAAGAAAGTTGGCAAAGGCACAGAAACTTTCCAACCACAGTTTTACATAAGCAACTGTTGGGGCTCAGCCCCAAATGACATAATTTTCAAAAGCAAAAAGTCAAAGGCACTGCAAGAAATGCAGCAATACATTTTTAATTCTATTTCTTTCTGTTAAAAAATTCTTGCATTTTGCCCTAAATTTACCCATTTTCTCCTCGCACCCTGAAACTCGAGTTTTTGCCAAGTATAAACTCTGCCAGGATCTGACTAAGGGTTCACATGAAGAGCACAAGCTGGTTTTCCACAGCCATGTAGTCTGTCATTATGTGGAATTCTTAACGCATTTCCATATTTCTAACAATTAAAGAAAATTAAATTTAATTGGTAAGCTGAGGACTTTGGATCTTCTGAATATCCTACCCAAAAAACAAACAAACAAACAAAAAAAAGCATAGAGATCACTGCCTATTAAAAGTATTTGAAAACAAACTTTCACTATATCCTTCCTATCTCTGTCTTCATAAAAATGCAAAGAATTTTTTTTTTTTTTTTAATAGAAAGACTAGAAACAGAAGGCACTAAAAACTTCTAAAACAAAACCCAGCAAGACAAACACACAAAAGAATCATGCTCAGGGACAGTATGAGATAAATCATAATCCTCCTGATACCGACTGTGGCACATCAAACTTGCACATTTAGCAGCAGGAATTTTTTTATAGCAGTGGCAATGTGTGGTACACGTTTATTCCCTCCCAGACAGAAAACCAAGGCGAATCAAACCAGAGGAAGGGGGAACAAATGCTCTCCCAGTGACTCTAATTTCCCACAGTTCTTTTATATCTACTGGATTCTATAACTGTTTGCTGCAGAAACAACACAAATCTTCAGAAAACTGGAAAGCACAGTATAAATTTCACGTAATGCAGCTCCATGACAATGACTGCATTGGTCTGGAGTTATTTTCCAGACCGTGCAAACAACGCTCATTTTATGGCAACAAACTGAATTCAGAGCCTTAAATAAACTGAGAACATTAGTCTGCAGATGCACAATGCCTTTAAATATGCATTTTGACTGACAAGGACTTCAAATCAGCTGCCTTGAAGCCACTGGAACACATAAAGCTGGAAGCTAGTCTCACACACGCAGAGAACCAAAGTCTTTGGGTTTGGTAAGTCAAATCATAGCCCACTGTGAGCTGCCCAATTGCAGTGAATTCATCAACAAGCAACCATCCAATACACAGTCTAGAACAGAGCATTTGTGCCTGCTTTAGTCCCCCATCTAAGGAAACTCATCCTACTTCACATCATGTTCACAGACAAATGTAGCAAACAAAAAGTGCACTAAAGCTTTCTTCCTCTCCCCACAACAGAAGTTGCTTTCAGTTGCCGATCATTTTACTCAAAAGGCACCTTCTAGAGTGCGTGAAATCCCCACCCCTGCTTAGAGGGGGGAACTCACCTCAGGAAGACCAAAATCCCATCTCCCTCTACCCTGCTCAAGTGCCATGTTCTTGAGCAAACTGGAGATCCTGTGGCACTGTCCTGGTTTGATCCTCACCACTGTACAACCCAGATACAAATACACACTCGTTGTTCTTTCTGATTCAGCGCACTAGATTCAAGTCACCTCGATCCAGGAGAAAAATTGAGCATTTCATGTTTACTGGTCAAAATTCACACAGCCAAGTTAATATGAAGTACTTCCCTCACTGTTTGGAAAACAGGCACTGCCTCACCTTATTTCTCTAAAACAAAGTTCATTTGAAACACCACCGTTTTCCTACAGAAAGACAGATTCCAAAATACTCACCAGTTCATGCTGAATAGCCTGAAGAATGGATGATTATTGTTACACACAGTTCTGAAGAGCTTGTCTCTTCATTGTGTCTGCAGACAAGATATGTTGTTTAAAGATGAACAGTGAAAATGAAAGGGGAATCCATGGAACTCAGTGGGAGGCAAGAGCCGAGCTAGAGCCTATGATGAAAGTGGTTTTGTGACTGTAGTGTTTGTTGCTGCAAACAATATAAGGATTCAGCACTCATTTGAAGTGTATCCTTTAGAGTTCCAACTGTGATGATGCACAGATGGGGGAAAAAAAACCAATCTTAAAGGATGGGATGTATCAGTTCTTCTACTTTAAATGGAAATAGAGCCTGGATAGAGAGGGAGAAAATATGGATTTTAGGATATATAAAAATCTGAAAGCATGATTGCTGTAATAAAAGTGCACATGTGATGATTTTGAGACCTGAATAGTCCAAGACAGTTTAAATGGCTCCTGCTTTGACTTAATGCTCCTTGCATTTCAGTCCATCTGGTCTGAGAGGAATGTGGACAAAATACAAAGGTGTGGGGAAAATGTTTTCCTCCTGGTGAAGTCCTCAGATTTCTCCTGAGTAAGGAACACAAGGATTTTCTTCTGACACCAGGACCCCTTGCACACTGGCTTCCCTCAACTCTAAGCAATTTGTGGGGTTGTGCCCTTTTCCTTTTCACATAAGCTTCCTGAAAGAACTAAAGAAACAGACATCCTGCATCACAAACGTGTGGTGACTGTGGCTGCCTTGGCAGGAGAAATAGAAGAGAAGGGAGATCCAACAGTAAAGGCGGAGAAGAAAAGGGAAAGAGACAGACGAGAAAAAAAAAAAAATCAGTCCGAAATGGCAGGGAAGGAAAGAGATGAGCCTAAAGAAAGCACTTTATGATGCAGGAATGTGTGATGATAAGACTAAGAGGGGCCAAAGAGACGTCAATACGTCCAAAAAGGGAACTTGTTTGTGGTGCGGTGATTTAAAGAATACAGAGCAAGTGTTCTGGAAAACTGCTGTTATCCACACATTCAGAAAAGGGGGAAGATAGAAGCAATGATGTTTGTAAAGGGGAAAAACAATAACATGATGAAGTAATATATATATATATATATTCGCTTCCTAAGGCAGTAAAGTTGCAGAACATAATGAGATCTGAAGGGAGATAAACTCAACCTTCGAGGAAGCTGGAAATGCATTCTGGCAGCTATCAAAGATATGTAGCAAATGAAGATCAGTCTAAAAGGTAAACAGAAATGGTGCAGTCTTCATTTATTTTCCCTTAGAAAGTTATAGGCAGATTCCAAGGCCAAACCACGCCTTGACATAGCTTTCTGAGGACAAATGGAAACTGAAGGGACAACAGGAAGGACTGGGAAAGGTCATGGAAAAGAATTGAAAGGCTTGATGGACTTGGCCACAAAATTTTCATCAAATTACAGAATACTGCCTCTCTCAAGACATAAAAAAATAACATACTTTTATTAATATCATATAAATTCCTTCCTTGCAAAAGCCTGACACCTCTGTCACTTAGTAAGTTTTCCAGTGATGAAAGGCCTTCTAAACACCCTAGCTGATCACTGGCAACTGAAGAAAAGCCAGGAGAAAAGTGGTAAGATCAAGCAAAATTACTAGGAAAGCTGGGAGATATTTTAAATAAAGGTGATCCGTATGCACTGAAGGCTTGCTATTTTTTATGATCAACTAACTAGTAAAGTATTACTGATTGCTCTTCAAAAAACCTCAGGCAAATATTCTCAAAATAGATACCACTATGCAAGCAGGTGGTTGCAGTTTTGACAGGACCTTGCTAGTTTTCTCACAAGACACGCTATCAACTTCTCTTTCAGCTTCAAAGCCTGACACCAGTAGAGAAGGGACAGCTACACTCAGAAGACTTTCAGTCCAAACTCATCAAAAGGCAATAAAAACACCAATTTCAGAGACTGTCTCCCATAACTGGTGCAGCAGCCAACCCCCACCCCACCATCTGAACACATAACCCTCATGTCAAACAGTGGCATTTTATTTTAATACATACGGGAAAAGGAAGAACATTTCAAGTTCTTGTAACGAGGGCAAGATCTCTCTGAATAAAATACTTAAGAGTGTGCTGAATATTCTTATCAGGACTCGTTAATTAATTCTCACAATGCTCCCCACAAGTAGGTAGAGCAGAAAGATTGTATTAATACAGAGCAACACTATCAGTGTCTATGCAGTGATAGGCAATAAAATGGTCCAGAATAGCTAAAATATTTCTGCTTAAGAAACTACAGATTTACTGGAAAGTGACAGCATTTTTTTCAAATAAAGACTGAGACTTTTAAACTCTTCCTGACAAGCCCAAAACTTGTAAACATCCTGAACAATCGATGCATTTACATGTACCTCTCTGCCTTTCTCTAACATCCAGGCTCTAAGAAATTCTGACGTTGCTAAACCGACAAAGGCTATATGTGAAACAAGCCAGTACTACTATCCCCTTGTCTTTTAGTGTTCGTCTAAATCCCTCTTGATAAAAGCCCTTTTAGAGTCCTTCACAGTGACACACAGCTATTATATAAAACACAAAGATGGTTTATGCCAAGCTAAAAACTTTGTCTAACCCAAGTCCTTTCTTTTGCTGTGTGATAGGCTAGAATTTGAGGGGTTTTTTTACTGATTTCAGTCATTAGGGGGTACATGAAGAAAAAGAAAAATCCTTTACTGTGCAAAGCTTTTCCTTTTTATGAGATCTTATGGCCCTGTGCAAGCAGTGATCTCCTGTTCTTTTCAAGTATCTTTATGGAGACTCCTGGGAAGATTTCCACTGGATAAGAAGGCTTTGAGGGCTTCTAAGTCAGACACACACTCCTGAGCCCTTCATGTCACCAGGGATCTGGGGAAGGAGAATTATCTCTCAAGACTCTTTCAAAAGAGGAAATCCACAGTGCTGTCTCTAGAGCAGTTAACAGCTCCATCTCTGAGACCTCCCATCAGAGGCAAGAATGACAGCTTCTCTATTTCCTATGCTTTAGAAGTGTTCCCTAATCAAACACACAGGGCAGGCACACAGCAACCTCCCTAGATATACTTACCATATTTGACACCTCCATATTTTATTCTGAGCCTCTAGCTAATTAGTCATTTCTTAAAAGAAAATTTTCAGTATCAAAAAAACTCAGGCTTGCAGGGGTAAACCCAAGCACCAGAGCTATTTCGGAAGCATTTGGCTGAACAAATGAAGGGAACAAAAGTATTTTGAATGGAAATATGCCTTCTTTCTGTGGCATCAAATCATCAGACATGCTATCATCAGGAACTGGCTTTACAGGAAGTTACAAGATATACATTCTTAGGCATCACAGCAATTCTTCATGGGATTGAAGTCCTAACTGCAAGGATCTCAGGAAGAAATTCCTATAACTACTGGGTTTGGCATAAAACAAGATATATCTTACGGGAAACTTTTACTGGAAAAAAAATACAATTGCATGAAAACAACAAGTTTAAGTCTTATAAGAGACAATAGAAAATAAAACACTGACTCTATCATAACAAAGTAACAGCGGGGAGTGGAGAAAAAGCCTTCCAGAAGGAAAAGGAAGAGTTCCTTAATGTGTATATAATCTTCCTAATGGTGAGCAGTTATTTTAGACAGACAGATATACACGCATAGATGAATTTCACACAAGTAGGAGAAACAGAGGCCACTTGATTGGTTCAAGTTCCAGTTTTTGGGACTTGCTTCAGTTTGTAGTTTCCTCACTGAAGTTAAAAGGGAATTTTGCCCACACACACTGAGTTTTCAGTAAAAATTTTTGCGAGATCAGTCATGAGCAATCCAAAATATCCTACACCCTCATTAGACAAAAAAAGAGTCCCAAGGACAGTTTGTTAGGGTCCTTTTGTGACTGGCCCTCAGTCAGACCAGAGGTCTCTGGAGATTGACTGTCTGCAAGCCTCTCTAGCCCCTGGCTGGCTGCCCAGGCAGCAGAGCCAGCCCCACCACTCTGCTCCTGCCTCCTTGGCTTGGGAGGTGCCTTGGGAGAAGCAGGGTCAGCAGCCAGGCAGTCCTGGAGCAGGGGCACAGCACTACCCAGTGAGCCCTGGCACCAGCTACCCCTGACTATGGGGACAGCAAAGCCAAACGCCAACATTTTTTAGGGAAAAGTCATTCCATTTGCCTTAAAGGCTTCTAAATTACAATAGGGCTCTGCTATCAGACATTCAGTTACACTGAAAGAACTAACAATTCCCTGAAAATTTAGTTCTCAAGATACGAAATGAAAAGAATTTCAGAAGGTAAAAAATGGCAGTGGTTCTATCTAAGGACATTGCCCACACTCGATAAGCTGCTTCGTTTTCAGAATAAAAATATTCCTCAGCACAAGAAGAATCTGCACTGACAGCAAGGACTTCCTTAAATTTTACTTGGAAGAGTGAGCAGAGGTAACACAAAACATCACTGTCACCAAAAATTACACATTCTGAGGTAGCAATAATTTTTTTAATAAGAAGTCTGCAACAGAAAAACTGCACTTTATTCAGCTTTCAAAGAAACCAAGATGAAATAGAGGATTTTTCCAACCACTCTTTCACAAATCGCATTGAATGAATTTTTAAAAATAGTTGTGGGGTTAATTTTGTTTGCGTTTCCTGTTTTACATTCTCTCAGAAGGATGATAAAGGAGAAAAGTTGCCTACACGCCTATTCAAAGAACCTTTGTTATGTTTTGTTGCTGAAAGTGCTCAAAAACTAACGATGAATCTCTAATCCACTATGGAATTACTTGTAACCATTTTTGTGTATTAAAAAAGGAACCCTTGCCTTCTGTGTGTTTGTACTACCCAGTAACAGCAGCTCTGCCATATCTCTTGCCATATCCATTCCTCGATTCGCTTTCTGAAGCTTCAGTAAATTAGTAAATGCAGTGTGGCGATTTGGAGCAAGTAGAACCTTTCCCTTGTTACAGTTTAAGGATATTCCTGAGAAGGGTCACCAAGCTTTATCTGCATGGCTGATGACATTAGGGCCTGGGAGATCCCTGTAGGGAATTTTCTGTTCTCATTCTCCCACTGTCCATACTTGGCTAGCTCTTGCTTGCTCAGAGTCAGCTACGAGCTTGGAAAAACGTCTGATGTCAATCATAAATCTGCAAACAGAGTCTCCACGAAAGAGCCAGATACTCTCAAACACAAATCTCTGAACTCCACAGATCAGACCCTTTAAAGCCTCTTTTTAGGAATTATTTGTCAATGACTAGTAAAACAGGCAATAAATTTTTAAAGCCACGCTTTCTATAACTTCTACAGTCAGACTTAATACCTACTTCGATTACCATAGGAAGTGTTGCAACAGATGTTTTGGGGTTTAATGAAGAGAGTCAAGTAGATTTATTGCCTATTTCTTCTAGAGGTGACTGAAATAACTTCCCCCAGCATACTCTTTATTTCTGTGGCTATACTGAACAACATCTATCAGACTGAAGTTCTTTCCCTTAGAAATGAACCACTTTAAGTCTTTACAGATCAGCCAAGTCTGCTGAGACGCAAGACTTAGCTGGAAGCAGTAACTCCAGCAGCAGAACCCTGGCTGTCTGTAGCCATCAGCAGCTGTGCACACCACCACCTGTGAGATGATCACTTGTGTCTGAGCTAAAAGTTTGTAACTTTGAGAACACTTACTGTTCTTTCAACCTTGTTGATGGTGCAGCTCTGTCCTTGACATTGTTTTCCCACTGGCTGCACCTTTCAGAAACATGGACTCAATTCCCACACAGGCCAAGTTTGAGCAGAACTGAATTTTGAAGTCACAAGGATAAGAAGTTATTTCTGGCCGAGTCCTTCTGCTTCTGCCATAGGAAATAAATATGAAGGGACAAGTCCCAGGTGAAGTGGCAGTGGTGCACTCAGGTGATCAGATCCTATTGTTCCTGATGTCAGCTGGGAGAAAATGGAAAATATGAGAAGCTGGGTTCCTACCTTGGCCTCAACAACAGCTACCTTCCCCAAATCCCAGCCCTTCTCATGGGGCAGTGGCAATGCTGGCAAGCTTCACAGAGCAGCCAAATTCATCCCTAGAACTAACTAAGGGTGGTGTTACACTTACAGTAACCTGCCCCTTGCCCCAGAGCTGCTCGCTTTGCCTGTGCTTTGAGCCATCTTGCCTTTAATCCCATGCATGTGAAAAGGGTGCAGGATCTGCCTGTGGAAGAATCAAATATCATACTTCAGAAATACCTGCATAAGATTTCGAGGGACTGCAACAAGCAGATGATTTTTTTCTGTTGTATGAGAAGCCCACTCACCGAAGCTGAGGAGCCAGGCTAACTTGGAAGGAAAGAAGAAATGCATCCAGTGAGCGTGTCAAGCAGTACTACACGTGGCACAATAGAAGTAACCCTGGGACTGTAATTACAGGTAACCCCAGGGCTGGATCAGGTTCACGTTCACAGTACTTACACTGTATTGATCACAGACCAGGACTAAATGCACATGGGCCTGAAAAGATTTTTTTATGCACAAATTCTGAGCCTGATTTTCACTATTTAAAAACAAAGAGTTGCCATGGGGTTATATGTGGTCTAGAACCTCAGCTGTAACCTGGCTGAGGATCAATCCAGGCAAAAGTTCACATGGTTATTGATGGTTATAAAGGTGTGCTTTCAGATCTCTATGAACAAAAAGAAAGCAAGTTGTGGTCCTCATACTAAGCTTCTATGAACTGAAGAAAGCTGCAGAAACATCTAATAAATTTAATAAATTAGAGTAGTAAAACATTCTCACCTACTGTGATTTCTTTGAGGGATTTATTCATATTTACGTAAAAAGTTGAGTTCCTCAAAATACTCACAGAATTAATTCTTTGGTTTTTATTTTAAGTAAATGGTCTGGGCTTTTACAAAATCATCAGCCAACTACTGTTTGCTATCAGTGGCAACAAATGTAATCAACTCCGAAAGTTCACATACAGGATACAGAAGGAAGAACTTGCAAGGAATTGGCTGCAAGCAGTTCAAGTAAGGCAGATGGATATGAATACAGGACCCCTGTGCTTCAGTAAATTAGTGCCAATAGAGACTGTGATATTGGAAGTACTCAGAAACATTGTTGTGCAAGAGAGGTCCCATTGTAGCACACTGCATTAACAGCAGCAAACCCTTGAGAACTTTCTAGGCCTTGACAGCCCAAGCTGCTTTCATGAATGGTGTAAACAGAAGATGAAATAATCACTCACTAGTTTACAAGCACTCAAGTACAGCTACTGAAGGTTTCCAGTCTCCACTATGACAGAGGAACAGTCATACTTGGCAAACAGGCCAGTGTCTGAACTCACGGCTGTCAGACATCCTGAAATCTTGTCTTCATTTTATATCTCTGAGACTTACACCTCCAAAGACAGAGGGATCTCCTTCACATTGTATTTCCCTACAGGAAAGAACTGAGACTGGAAAATTCAAGGGGATTGTTCCTCTCCTTGTCAGCACTTAGATAATGGCTTATCATTCCTGAATGCCAGTCAGTTTTTCTAGTCTTGGTAGTTAGGTTGTGATAAGAGGATCCCTCAGTACTACAAATAAAGATTTAAAAGATCATTTTAAGGAAAATGAACATAAGCATAAGGTAAATGACAATGAGCATACTGTCATTTTATGATTGGAATCAGGGTCTTTTCCAACCTAAATGATTCCACAGTTATGTACTTAAGCTCCATGCCAGGGGGGAAAAGCTGGAAAGATCATTGGGGTCACTGACTCCAGTGCACTGAACTCACAGGAAAACACAATCAAGGAGTCAGTCACACACCAGTCCTGTGAATGTCAAGGATTATTTCCTAGATCTTCCACCATTGGTTTCAACCTGTGGTTCACAGACCAGTTTAGGCATTAAAAAAACAATCGAGTCTGTTTTCAGTGGATTTAAATTATCACCCCTCTCAGGAAATTTTCCAGAGGTACAGAAAGCTTGAAAACAACTGACCTACATCCATCCCAAAGTCTACAGTAAGAGGCCAAAGGCCAGAACTACAACACAGCTCAAGAGCAGAGCAGAGGAGGTTCAGGCCAACGTGTTGACCCAAACAATATCAAGAAATGCATTATGTCAAATAGTTCAGAAAATCCTGATAAATGGATCACAACCCACACAGCACAAAGAGTAAAAAATGAAATAAGTAGCAGTTCTTCACTTATCTCACCAGGGAGAAAAATGCCTGCACAAGTCCACATCTTGTTTAACCCACTTGCGGTTTAAACAAATGCAGCTGAATGATCACAGAATTAACCAAGAGGTACCAGATTAATACACCAAACACCTCATTGTTTCCTCTGGCCTGTCTGGTCCTTTGGGTGATCAAAGGATGCCAGAGATGAGAATGCAGGGAAAGAAAATAAGGGGTGAAGCAAAAGACTACCATGGACCTTAAGTTGTGTTTGAAGCAGAATATCCCCTTTCTTGGGCCCTTCTTGGTCAGAAGGAGCCACGAACTGTGTGATAGCACTGGATGGGCACTGGGAACAGGAACTCCAATCCCAAGGACATAAATAGAGCTCACAAAGTTTTGTCTTCTTTCCTATGTTATGCACATCAGAATTTGGAAAGCACACAGGAAATTGCAGTGGGACTCCCATTTCTTTTCAACTAGGAGTTTTCATTCACCAGCAACCACGATTAGAGTCAGACTTCCACAATTTAGAACTTAATCCAGGACCAGCATCCAGAAAATCAGTTGACCTTTCTCTGTATCAAGAGAACTGATACTCTCAAAAAGTTTACTTTCTATATTAATAGTTTTCTATAGAAAAAGAGATAAAATTAGCTTCCTGTAAAATCTCATCAAAAAGAGAATATAATTATGAGGAGAATGGAATAATCCTTTTTTAAGCCAATATATCCATCTCAAGACAACCATCGATATCCTTTAGAACATTTTAAGCAGTTTTATCAGCATTCAGGAAGTGAAAAGAATGCCTTGAGGCCAGTCCTGTCAGCAAATATTTCCCATCTTCAGCTTAAATCTCAATATTATTCCAGATGAATGCATTGTGGGCACAATTTTTTAAAGCAGTGTGAACACTCTATTATATTGATGGCCACTCTTTTCCCACAGGAACCATTATTTGCAAATATAGATACCCTGGGAAAAAAAAAAAAGATAACTGGTTTTAATCTTTTGGCAAGAACACAGACACACTTTGTTTTAACAAGTTTTCATGAAGAAACTCACAGAACTTTGTAATACTAGATTTATGAGACCAAGATCAAACTACAATCTGCAAAGACAAGGTCATATCTGTTAGTAAACTTACTGACCAAAAGCCAAAATAATTTGACTTTTTCAATAAATATAACATCCCCAAAAAAATTTAAATAAAAGGATCTCAAAGGTCACATATACATACACACTTTTTTGAGGAGCAATTTCTTTTTCTGCATGTATGTTGGTTTGAGCTTTAGACAAGCTTCTTCAGCTTATTTGCATCTTATCAACAGAATGTTTTTCTATCAGTTCTCAAGCTATTTACCATTATTGTAATAACATGCTAAATCTTGAAGATACCACTTAAAATTCTGAGCTTCAAAGTGCATTTTTCAAAGGCCCTGGGATCTATGACTATTTCCTAGTTAATCTGATAATCTGACAAGATATTTGGAAATTACAGATTCAAGTCAGTCTTGAAAGAGATGGAGATATGGCAGAACTTTCTAAATCCATGTATTTATTTGTATTTCCTAAGTCTAACACATCCCTGGGAATAGATTTAAATGGAAGATCGACACAGGACTTCAATTTGCCTTAAGGTTTTTTTCAGGGGCACTGGAGCCAGCAGAGCCTTTCTGACTGTCACTGGGCTGTTCTGCACTTGAAGAAACTCCTCTTACTTCTTCTTCAACCTCAGGGAGAGAAATGTTAGCTTATTAGTTCACCCAATTGTGCCAGAAAGTGAAGTGAGCAATCCAGGCTCACTGCCTGTCCCTTGATCATCTCGAGACTGCGTTTAACTTGAATTTAGCCAGGTGAAGTGTTGTGTGCCTGTATGATGCACATTTTTCTCTAGGGCCTTGTACAGTGGTTTGCTGGGCTCATGTGCTGCGTTTTACAGTGTAGGAATTTTACAGTTAACTTACACTCCATGCACAGGTTTTGTGAGAGGTAAACTACACCCCGGGGCAATTTAGCAATGCTACTTCTGGCAGGAAAAAAAATAAAGAAAAATAAAGAAACCCAACTTTCTACACTGTAGGTCTGTCACAAGTAAGTTACAGAGTGTAAGCTTTTCCCCCCTGCAAGCACGAAAGAACAGCAACATTTTAAAGCACATTTTCTCTTTTTACAAACACAAGAGATCCAAAATAATTTGTTTCTCTGTTAATTAGAAAATATCACATCTTATTCATTTATTTTTCTGAGAAAATGTGTTTCAGAACCAAACCATAATATACACCCTGCTCCAAGCCTTCTTCTTACAGTATCCTTTAGGAGATGTGCTACTTCCACTGACCCAACACAGCCATCCGTTACTTCTCAAGGCAAGACAAGACTCCAGACTACAAATAGTCTCCCTGCAGGCCAATAACAACAAAAAACTGGTCATCATGATTACCAAAATCCATTTTAGAGCCCCATTGCCACTGTGAGTGCAGGACATGAACTCCTGGTTTTGATCAACAAATTATTTCTTGCATGTCCACCAGCTGCTTTCCTGCATGTTGAGCTGCCTAAAGAAGAGCATCTCTTTGAAGATGCTTAACACAAGGAAGAATATACAAATACATTCAAATTATGGCAATACATAATCTGCCTTCTAGTTCATGGGCGTTTTATGAAGTGTTTTTTGACTGAACACATTTAACTGCTAACCTTGCCAGAAAGCCCTATAGCAAATATAACTGACCACCGCTGTAAATTCCTTTTTTACATTCCTGATATTTTGCCTTTCTTTAGGGCTACTGTGATGCCCTCAAGGAGCTCCTCTAGTTTCTTGTCCATGTGTGTTCTCCATTTCCTTACAATGTCAGTGACACACAGCTTTAAAGGCTTAAATCTAAAATAAAATTTATTAAAAAAAAAAAAAAAAAAAAAAAAAAAAAAAAAAAAAAAAAAAAAAAAAAAAAAAAAAAAAAAAAAAAAAAAAAAAAAAAAAAAAAGAGAGAGAGGAAGATCACCCATCACTGAAAGCAGGATGAGAGACTTAATTCTGTAATAGAAGGCTCACTGCAGCAGGTAACACAGAGGAAACTATATGACAGTTAAAGGTTTCCCCTGGTGGTCACTGTAAAGCAATAAAGTCCCACAGAGACACTCTTCATTTCCATAATGCAGTGTCACTTCTTTTAATGTAAATGAAAAAGACAAAACCTTAGTTGTGTCATGTAGATACAGTGATTTACAAACCTTAGAATATACTCTGAAAAAACAGCTGTGTACTGCTGCTAGCAGATGTTGTCATCACGATGATTAAAATGCAGTGGAAATGGAATAATCCAGCAAATCACAAAGAGCTTGTTGATAAAATCTATTGCATCGAGCAGTGGCAGGGAAGAGGGAAGTGTGGGGGGAACACCATGCTGCCCAACAAGAGTAGGCAGGTAAAAAAAAAAAAAAAAAAAAAAACAGAATTTGGAGAAATAATTTGCATTTACAAACCTCACCAGGAAGTAGAATGATGGACCTGCTGTCCATACAAAACGGGGCATGGCTAGAAGGGATGAGGTGGCTCTGAAAAGTAGAACCACAGACAGGAAAGTATGTGTGTCCCCAGCTAAATGCCTTTGAAAAAGTGGAGGTTTGGTTAAGAATCCAAAGGCATTAAGATGCCAGCTACAACTGTACAATCCCTGGCTTGGCAATAAGAACAAACCAAATGGATAACAAAAGGAAACCCTTCCTGAGAAAAATACTAGATTACTGCAAAATGAGTCTAATGAAAGAGAGTAAAATGCCTTTTGAGGACTAGGATTGCCTATTTGATTCTGGCAGAATCAGGTATCAGCAGTCATTGCGTTGCCCAGATGACTCTGAGTTTCAGCTGACATCACATTATATTCTTGAGTAAAGTGTAAAAGCAAAGAGGACACACCAGGGTCACAAAAATGTAAACTGCCCTCTGCATGTGACAAGGCATTAGGCCTTTAGAAACCCATTTGTGAACCAAGCTTTCTACCTGCCAAAGGCAGAGGAGGGAGAGAAAGATTCCTCCAGCCACCTGCTTTAAGGAGGCTGTCTCTAATCATGCTTGACAACAGCACTTCTGTTTCCTGCGCTGCTGACTGTGAGTACCCATCCAGAGGCAAGGAAGACTCCACTGGCACATTTAAAGGGTGCACTAACTCATGGCTGAGGATACTGCTTGCCTAGAAGCCTTGCTGCAAGATCTTCCTACCAAATGTTCTAAGAGTTACGACACACAGTCCTCAGCTCCCTTAACATTTGTTGGGGGCCTTTCAAAGAGGGAAAAAAAAAAAAATAACTAGGTAGTGTTGAAAAGTGAAATTACTTTTTATGTGGACTACACAACACTTCAAGGCAGATATAAGCACTCTCATTTCAAGGTGTCCTGGGCAAGTGGCTTTCTGCAAGCTGAGGTTTAGTCAACCTCAACTTCTGCTGGACTGTATCTTCCCAATCTTGTCCTCTGAGCAGACTTGCAAAATGATTCCTTAGCTAATGCTGTGCTACCCCTACCTCTTTAAAAATCCAGACCCATACTGTTCAAGCATCTTGCTCAGACCAGAGGAAGAGCAGGTTGCTTCTGTTTCTGTAGGTAACACAGAAACAGTGTTACTTCCACAGTAACTGAAGAACCTCAGGAAAAAAAGCGAGCTAAAAGGAAATAAAAGAAAAATAAAGTAAAAATAAAGCAGATAATTGGGTTGCTCCCTTTTAGTTTTTGTGCACTTCAAACACCCTAACCCTCTGGTTTGACCCTTGCAGACAACACATCCTACGTTCCTTTTCTCTGAGCCTCTCAGATAACTGTTCTCATTCCAAAAATACTCTCAAGCAGGACAGCAAATGGGCAAATCATCAGTCCTTTCTATTAAAATGCAGCTAATATTTCATACAAGGAAATGCTCAATTTATGCACTGGTGTTCTCAAGCATTTTTAAAATAAATGTAAGATTAAAGTCAAAATTTTGCAGACACTAAAAGACACTGAGAAGTTCTCTCTCCCATAAGTCAATTCCTCCTTCCACCACTGCAAATTTTACCTTTATCCAGGAACAGAGAGGTTAAGAAGACAAAGGGCTATGGAAGTGCTCCAGATGGTTACACAGTTTCTCTGTTGAAAGTATTATCAAGCAACAAAGAATTGATGTTTCATAAACATCTAGCAATGGTACAAAGTAGGGTTATTTACCCACTGACAAAGACATTTCTCATTACTTCACAAACATTCACTTTTATGGGAAATCCTTTTATTCAATTTCTAAATAAGAACAAACCAGATTGTCAATGAGATTTTGAGGATATGGAAAGCATTCCATCAGCAATGCTACTAGTTAAAATCTCTAAGACTCAGATAAGTAAGTTAAAAAGCAGAGGATTAAATGACTGCACTGAGAAACAGGATACTTAATGAAAGCTTGGGTCCACTGGGAGTTTTTTGGTTTGAGACGGGTATATTTATAAGAAAAAATTAATTTCTTAGGTATTATTCTCTTGAATGTGGGGGGGGAGAGGGGGAAATTGTTTTCTTACTGTCCTTTTAGTCCCTCTGTGAAAGGTTGCTAAGGGAATAGCTCTCAGTGAGGTCAAGCAGTAGAAGCCCTGCTGTGTGTTTTAATGTAGCCAAACAGCACTTGAAATTAATGCCTCTCAGTTCTTTCTACCTTTAAGGGCTGGCTGGTAGTGCTTTCCAGTATTCTTACTGCACAACTAAATTTGTGAAAGGCCAAAGGGAAAACACAGACAGGCACCAAGATGTCACAACAGGGTCAAAGGAATGGAATTTCCCAAAAGCTGTGCTAGCATAGACAGCCTCTTCCTGATCAGACAAACCTTTCAGGCTGTAAAAAACACTCCAAACCCACAGACCTGAACACTCTTTGAAGCACAGCAATCAGGTCTCCAAATTATAATTAAATGCACGCTATTAGGAAAAACATAAAAGAAAGCCTTTCAACACAGTTCTCATTTCAGATATTTATTGCTTGAAAGTTATGTAAATGAAAGAAACTTGGCATATTAGCATATCATTATTATCTGCCTTTGAAATGATTACAGATCTACATACGATATAAAGTGAGGTTCTCAAAATGTTGCACGCTATTTAATGATCTCACTTCAATTTTCTCATCAACAGGAATCCTAATAACAAAAGAGCTACACTAAGGATCGGCCTCAGCTGCTCCCGTTCCTCTGTGAGGAGCGAAAGGGAGGGGATTCCCAGGATGACACCCAGGATTTCAGCCTCGGAGCTGACACGTGTTTGCGTCACGTAATCTAATGTACACTGCATAACTCGTATGTGCCCTGTACATAAAATGTTTCGTTTCTCAGTCTGAAATCCAGCCACCTTCAACAGGTGTCCAAATGGAAAGCACCACACAGTATTTCCTATGGAAAAAAAAAAAATCACTGCAAGGACTATTAGATTTTAAAAAGTGAAATTTAACACATAAACCATTTTTCAAAGTCATCAACTCAATTAATTGAAAAAATCCTCTTCCCAGAAAAGCAAGACTTGTGTGGATCATTTTTAACAGGGTATTCTCAGATAGACACAGATATTTCCAGGTATAAAAAAAAAAGTTAATTTCCTATAATTACAAGACTCCCACAGCAGCATGATTCCAACAATATAATCTAAGTAATTTTTATTTCTGAGGGACAAATTGAAAGAGACACCTCTAAGCATGAGATGACAGTGACAAATAAAAACACAGTAGGAATTCCCCTCAGAGGAAATCCATTATGAATAAAAGAATAAAACAACATTTTGATCTTTGCCTAAAAAATGAGTTTGTGCACTTCAACACCCTAATCTATGGTTACTCTGAAAAGACAAAAAAGTTAAATCCAAAGTAATTGTTTCAGCCACACTCTTAGTGTGCTGTAGTCTTAAAATCAGGCACTATTATAGTTGTATAACTGAGCTTTGAGGCTTTGTTTTGTTTTCCTTCTAGTAAACAACAATGGTAACTATGAACAGTTTAATAAACATGGCAATATCTCCTCTGTTCAAGGAATGTGTATCTTTAACTCCTTTCACTGTGTGGCTCAACCTGAGCACGGTAAATTGCATCGAAATATTAAATTCATCTCATTCAGCAAGTATGAAGATGTAATTTAAAATGTAATCCTTAGATAGTCAATGCCCTAATCATCTGTAGCTTTAAGATTCTGAACAGAGAAGGGCTCAAGGCATAGCCCCTGCTGGACATATGACAGTAAGTCTAGCAGTTAAGTCATTTATATCGAGTCTATGGGCCAGAGTGTATCTGCATATATACAGATTGTATTTCCCAGCTCAGGAGCCTTGTCTTGGGCCATCATCTTAACTGGATCAGGCTGAGGCGGTTTTGTGTATTCATTTCACATTTACAGATCCTCCTCCACATTAATGACTGAGAACAGCCTCCAAAGACAAACAAACACTCTTTTTTTTTCCTTTAAAAAAATAAATTATTAAATAAATAAGAGAACCATAAAAACAATCATTAACCCTGAAATGCATTCACCAACATTTTTACGAACAGCTCTTCTTTCTAAACTTTTCGAATGTTTTCCAGCATACCAGTTAATGATGTAGCATATTTTCTATAATGAAATCTCAGAATAAGAAAACCAACTGCAGCTCCTTGGTAAATGAGCAGGATCAGCGGCAGGATCAGTGGGAAAGTCCATTAGGTATTAAAAAATAATTGTAGCCCAACCTGCAGCTTATCTTTTATATGAGACCCTTAAGATAGATGGGTGACCCACAACCAACACAGAAATAAAAGATTAGCAAGTCTGCAAACAGAAAAGAGAGAAGAAATTAGTTTAACCTATGATGTAGATGGAGGAAGTGAAAAAAACTCAAACAACTAAACAAACAAACAAAACAAAACCACCCTTTCGGAATAAAAGTCTTTTAACTGCAAAGCTTGAAAATAGCAATGAATACCCTGACACCCCACAGCAGGCAGTGCTGAGATACGTCCATGACCACTCCACCATCAGACTCCCCCAAGCTGGGAAAGGACTCTGTGCCCTGATCAGGTCCCATCCACACTGCTGGTGTTTCCACAGGAAGGCTCTCAGTACCTTGGGATGCTGTGTGTGACCCCACAGCAGCACATCCTCTTCCCCTGCCTGCTGTACCCGGGTGTGTGACACCGTCTCACACTTCTCTGGGAAGCTCAGCCTCAGCCTGAAACGATGGGAGCCTCCATAAAAGCAGAGCGCATGGCTGGGGTGGGACTGGCCCTGGTACAACCTGTAAAACACTCAAGCTGCACCGGGGATGTGTTTGCTGGGAATTCCAGCCAAAAGAACCAAGTATTTTGCACCTGCGGTTAATCTGTGACCAGAACCTGAATAGCTTTTGGCTACAAAGTAACAAGACAAGTGGGGGATGAAACAACAAAACCAGAGTATCTTGCGATGTTTGCCGCATAGTCTGTAGCCTGCCCTCATCCTCAGCAGCCAAAAGACCTCCTAGGCTATCACTCCTGTTCTTCCTACTGCAGGTCTTTGCTTTCAAAACCACAACAACGGGAAGAGATGGGCATTTTAATTTGCTGGTTTCTTTAGCTAAGCAAAACACTTTGGTTTATAATAACACCAATCACGCAACTATAGAGCATTAAACCACAAGCACAATAAGGTGACAAGTGTCACAGATGTCTTCACTGTGGCAGTCCTTAACAAGTCGGTGGCTGATCTCAGAGGGCACAAGGAGGTAAAACTGTTAAGCCCATTCATCCCGCTGAGAAACAGCTTTTAAATGCAGCAAACTCGGAGAAAAAAATGTGTAGTTGCACAGCAAGGCCTCTCTGACCATGGGAAGGAACCCCTACCTACACTCTTTGTGGTTGGTTTTTAAAAAGTGTTGAAAGCTGAGATTAAAATTTAGGAAAAGAAAGTATGTACCAACATGTGCTTTCCCAGAGAGTTCAGAATGCAAACATCTGAACAAGACCTCATATTCTGATTAAAATAGTGCGAAACTTGTGCTCCAGCAAACAATGGAAGAAGAGCAGACAAAGGTAAAATTACCTGGCAGTGAAAGACTCAAGAGAAAACACTGGAGAAAAACTGACAGTACATCAATATAAACCAATCCTTTGCAATTCTGGCAGATGAGGTGTTTGTTTGTTTTGGGGTTTTTTTTATGTTTTACTTTAAAAATCTAGGTAAAGTCTATGATTTCTATGTGTGAACCAAGTTCCCCAATCCAGTGCAGTCAAATCAATAATGATGTTTGTTAAAAAAAAAAAAAAAAAATAAATTTGTACATGTAATATTTCATGAGTAACATAAATCACAAAGGAGACCTGTATTTCATCTTTGTTATCTACACATTGAACAACTGATACCTTCTCAGAAAATAAAACTGTGGTAGTAACATGCAGTGTAAGCTCTAAGCAGAGATGAATCAAGAACCACGTGCTGATCTCTTCTCCCTGGGATCCAGTGATAGTTGGAATGGTTCAAAGCTGTGCCAGAAAAAGTTTGGACTGGACATGAGGAAACATTTCTTTACTAACACTAGAACAGCCTTTCTAGAGAGCTGCCTGATGCCACAAGCCTGTCCCTGTTTTAAGAGATGTGTGGATATTGCTCTTACCATCATGCTTGAACTTTTGGTCAGCCCTGAATTATTCAGGAGGTTGGATTAGATGATCGTTGCACATCACTTCCAACTGAAATGGTCTATCCTGTCTGTCCTATTCCATTCTATGTCAGGTATGTATCAGCACCAAGTGCTGCAGACTATGAGATCAGATCAGATGCACTCAGTGGTATACAACGCAGATGCCCAAAAAGCCATCAGTGCCAAGTTGCTCTGAAACCACAGCAGTGTGTATGGGACTGACAATAAATCCATTTATGGAACACCATTCTTGCTCTCAAATCGCATTCTGATTTTCCAAATTTGCTCTGGTTTCCAGAACAGACAGCGTTTGAACATCAACAAGCGCACATACGAGGCTGCCCAAATTAGAAACAATTCATTTGAAATTGCTATGCAGAGAGAACAGCAAGTTTCAGCTCCATAGATGTGTAAGCACCATCCGCTGAAAAACAGAGTTTGAAAGTTTTGTAGTTTCAGAATGACAGCCTCCTTTGTATCCCCTCTCTTAAGGGCACTACAAATGTTAAGTATTGGCTTTCCTATGCCCCAGTTTTGACCTATAGCTAACTACGGCCCTTCAAGAGCAACATGTTAAAAACTTACACGTTAGTTCGGTTTGGTTTTTTTAGTTTCAACATGTCATCGTGTTTTCAAGCCCATCTGGAAACCTGTTTGCCACCCATATGTCACATACACACAGTCCCTTTTCAACGCCAGTGGCAGGCTCAAAAATCCCAATCTGAACTGAAAGCTTAAAAATTTCTTATACCTTTGAGATTATTCGAATCCTTGAATCACAAAAAGGTTACCACAGTAGTAGCTTAAATACACACCACACACCAAAGCAAGCACTTCTTACCTCACATTGCAATCACTTAGCTGAAACTGAGCACACAGCTCTTGTGGAAGCAAGGATATAGTTTAACTTCATATCTGTGATCTGAGCTCGTTTCTCTAAATCTTACGAAAAGAACAATGATTCCCCAGGTATATTTCTTCCCATGACAGTCAGTGAGAAAACAATTTTTCCCTCAAGTAATTGCCACATACATAAAAGCAATATTCTACAAAATGCAATGATTGCTTGCAAGGGCAGACAACAAAGTCCTATTTTACACATACACCAGGGTCTGTTCACTCTTTACACTGTTACAGCTCTTGCCACTGGAGCTCCTGCCATCCATTTGCCACACTTTGTCATAAAATGACTTTGATGAGGCCAAAATCAGCGCAACAGGATCTTGTTTATGCAATATATATTAAAATGAAAAACCAAGAATGAAACACAATTTACACCTTTTATTAATTACTTTTCACTGGTACTTGACAACCATTAGCATGAGGGTCCACCAAGACTTTGAAGAAAAAGCATCTGAATTTTATTTTCCTAATTCAGCCATCAGAGACTATCACAATAGTGCCCTTCTCTCCCTAAAGCAAAGTCCCTACTGCTTTTTTTATGTGGTTTGTGGGGTTTTTTTCAAAATCTTGCAACACTTTTAAGCACTATCCAGCACTGAAAACCACTCTCTATGCAAAGCAAGGTGTCTTCTGTTCGGCCTTTAGTTCTGTGAATTCACTGCTTCTACTGAGAAAACCCTGCAGGTACCAACCTTCCACGCTTCCCACCCACGCAGAAGTTCTCCAACTGCGCAATAAATGCCGGGTCAAACGAGTGTTACTCCACCACTAATTAAAGTTTTGTTATTGTGTAACAGACCTAGTTACATGGAGCGATCATTCTCCATCATGTTACCAGCACAAAGTCATTGAAATGCAGGCCCTTGCTCGCAGCGCTCTTCTAATAAGACTTAAGGAGTAATTCACGTCGTCTCACAGGACTGTGCAAAAGACAATTCAAATATAAGCAATATTTGTGATTGGTTTGTTCATGTGAACTATTCTGGTGGCAGTATCAGAATAGTCTATTTTTATTGCAAATTGGTTTTTACTATAACGAGTTCCATCTCTATGAAACTAAGGCTTGCAACATTGATTTCCATGGTGCTGCTTAGAAAGCCACCGCAGAAGAACAGTGTGGATGTCAGGGCATTTTACGTGGCAGCAGCACGATTCTGTGAGCAGTCCGAGTGGTGGATTTGCTCCAGGTTATTTTGACTACTACATGCAACATTTTACTGAAATGAGCAGGACATCCATGGAGTGAGATACAGCGAGATTTTGAACAGTCAGAACAACACCGAGTAATACCGGGCAACGAGACATGGCTGGGTAAGAATAGACCAGCAACTTGGACATCCCGTGGATGATTCTGTCAGCATGTTGTATAATGATTTCAAAAGTAGGAAATTAAATTTTAAATAAATAAAAAAAGACCTAAGCCAATAAAGCAATCCAGGAAATTGAGCAAAGCTTGACACTCTTTGCTTAGCTCTACCATTGTGGCAAGCTTTGGCTTGCAGATAGGATCATTTCATAGTCCTCCCAAAAGAAGACACCGTGATATGCCTTAATGAAGTAGTGATGGCGAACAAGTTCTTTTTGGAACTGTGAACATTCATCAACCACTTCCTTAATTCTTCAAGCATTGTATCAGTTCATCAGTGAGCATTTCTAACTGCAATGGGCACATGAGCCCTAAAAGAACTTCTTGGAAGGGACAGCAGAAAACATCTTTATTTACATATATTGAGGTAGCACAAAGATTCTATACCAAAAAGCTTGAAAATCTGACCACATACTTTTCTGTGGGTGCAGCAAAGAATTTCAACAGAGAAAACTTATTTACAAGATAGTCTTCATAAATGCAATACTAATCTTCAAGCTTATCAAATAACCAAACTAAAACAACAACAACAAAATATATATATATACACCAAGAAGAATCCTCCAGTGGGTCATGCCTTTCTGCTTTCAACAAAACTGAGCAGAGACCCCCATCCACCAGACTGTCAGCTCAGATCCCTGGGCATTCAATATTGTTTCATAAAGTTTAACTTCTGAGAAGAGACACTGTTGAAAGCAATCGTTCAGCCAGCCAACTACTGTCACTTCCATGAATATGAATAAGCTCCAATATAGGACACTGAGCTTTTTGCAAATGTAAGAAGATCCAATTGTTCAGTTATTCTTTGCCAATAAATCAACCCGCCATTATTTAGAGATTTTTATTTTCCTCTGGTGCCTGAATATGTGGGTGGAGTTTTGTTTTAAAGTCCCCTTCTTCCCACTTCATAAAGATTATTTTTATGCCACCTCGCTAAGCTTTCAGAGCAGCAGGAGGAATCCTACTGTCAATGGGATGAGGCCCTTGAAAAGGTATCTATTGCTATTTCTTCTGAATGTGCATGATATTAACTAGTACCTTCTCCAAGGCAAAGGGATAGCAAAAGAAATGGTTAAGAAATTGTTAAGAGTTCACGAAAATTAACATTTGGTGTAATTTTGTAGCCATAATTTGCATGTACACAACTTAGACATAAATACATATGGATTAATGCAAATTTTCATACCGGGAAAGATTCACTGTGCTCTGTAAAACTAAGGGTAAAGCTGGTGATGAATCATTTTTTTAAAATATTCTAGTCTGGATATATAAATAGCTCTCTGTTTCTAGAATAATTACTACTGAAAAACGCAGCTTCTGAAATAACCTAGGCCATAATTAACCTTCGCTTCATTAAATCACAAATAATATCTTTAGAAGTCTTATTTGTAAAGGCAAGCTGATTAATTTAAACGTTTCCCTTTTGCAAAAGATCTAATTGAAATTATTTACCCACGTAGGGACTTGTCAGACCTCGTATACTCTGGGCAGGTTTCCAGCCGGCTCCCTTGCCCTTTTCCCCAGCTCCCCGGGACAGTGCTCGGCGCTGACCCCATCTCCGCCTCCCCCCGGGGGGCGCGGGGGCGGATGCTCGGGGAGAGATGCCCCGCCACCTTCCGCGGCCGTTCCCGCAAGCGCCGCGTCCCCTGCCCGGCCCCTCGGTGCCGTACGACCCCCTCCCCTCAGGGCGGGACCCTCTCGCCTGCCCTGTCCAGCCGCGTCCCTCATGGGGGATCGGGGGCGGCGGTGGGGACCGGGGCCCAGCCTTCTCTCCACAGCGGCGGAGAGAGGCGGCGCTTGCGGATCCAGGAGCGATGCGGAGCCCCCCATGCCATGACCTGCCCTGCCCTCTCTGGGCAGCCCGGCTGCCTCCCTACCAGCCCGGGCTGCCCTCCCCGCACGGCCGGGCACGGCTGCGCTGAGCTGGGCTGGACTCGGCGCCACCGCCGCCGCACCGCGCCGTCCCTCCCCTTTCCTTGTAAGACAGCGCCGACCCCCGACCGAAGAAAAGTTTCCAGCCGAGCGCCAGGACAGATCCGGGCTGACCCCGGCGCTGACACCCCCTCCCCGCCGCCGGGAGGGGACGGTACTCCCCCAGCCCCGTCCCGTCCCAGCCCCGCGGGTGCCGCCCGAGGCGCTCACCTTCCTGCACCGCATGGAAGGGGTTGTTGGCCTCTATGAGCTTGATGGAGTAAGTGATTTTCTCGCTCTGGAGGATGTCGTCATTGAGGTTCAGATCCGACACCGCCTGCTTGAACACCTCGTCGTCCTTGGCAGCATTGCCCTCGAAAATGGCACCTGAGGGGAGGAAGGCGGCAGAAAGGTGAGGAGGGTTCGGCCCCGCTCGTCACACCCGCCGCCCCAGAGCCCCCTCTCCCCTCCGGGCCTGCTCGCACGCCCTCAGGCAGGGCATTCCCGGGGCATCGGAGCCGGGACGTACGCGGGGGCGGCCGGGCAAGGGCAAGCTCAGCATTTCTCCGGGCCACTTTTGCTCCACCGGCATGTACGGAGCCCTGAACAGCAGCCACGCCGGCGTGAGGGACTCGCTTCGCCAGAGACGAGAAAGGGAACAGGCTTGGGAACTCCACCAACTTTTTGCTCCCTCTCTGCTTCGCCGCTCCTGGGATGCCGCCTTTCAGGCCGCGGTTTTACTGAAGCTTACAAGCAGGCACAAACGGGAAGCCAGGATTTGTGTCCAGTAACCTGGAAGCTGTAATTTCACTGTCCTGTTTATGCAGTTAACGTGAAAACATCTGGCGATGTGTGTTACATAAAATCCCTCCCTACGGAGCGTGTGTGTGCCCACGCCAGGCTTACTGCCCTGCTGTACGCGGCGGTGGGAGATCTTTAGAGCTGGCAACAAAACAAGCAAAAAACCGGTTATTCCCCAGCCTGGAAAAGTCCTGATGATTCACACCGTGCGTGCCTGTGCACTGCCCGTGTGAAATCAGAGCTGTGCACACGGCAGCTCCTCGCTCCTGCCCACCGGACCGCTATTTCTGCCGGCACTTAGTTGGCAAACACCACTAGGGCTGAAGTTCGTGCGAGGAGAAGCCGAGGGGACACCGTCCACACGCAAGAGAAGGGGGGCCGAGGGGAAGACCCGCAGAGGTTGTTTCGCCCACCCCTCTGCCCCCGGCCAGAGCCTTTCTCCAAGGCCGCCCCACCGTCTCCCTGCGGGGCTGGTCCCGGTGCCTGGCCTGCCCTGGGGAGAGTGTCCCTCGGCCCGAGACCCCCGCTGCGGTCAGGGCTGACCCCGTCTCCTTAATGGCTCCGCAATGCTGTCTGCCTTGGCTGCGCCCCCAAGGCTCCGGAGGCGAGTGGCGATGACCGGAGCCTCCATCGCCGGCTCCGGAGGTGCCCGTGCCGGGAGACTTGTTACAGGGCTGATCCCCCTATCCCTTTCCTCGCCCCGGCCCGACACGAGAGTTTCCTCCTCTCAGTGGAGCCTCCCCTCACTAGGATGGCTCCTGCCCCGGCCCCCTCCTTTTTTTGATCTTTTCATCCTGCCCGCAAGGCTGGTGGGAATTACGGCTTTTCATTTCCCGGCCGTACTCCCATCTCCTCCTCTATCATCCTCCACAAGTGATTCTCTCCCCCCTCTCCGCCCCTAAACATCCTCATTTTCGTTCCTGCTGGTACCTTTCAACACCAGCCAAAAGGTGACTGCAGAGCCTCGCTTTTCCTTGCCAGGCTTCCCGCGGACATCACCATTGCCTTGCTCCCAGAAGCCATAAAAGTTCACATCAGCCTTTCCTTAGCCTCTTATTCATCCCTCTCTTCCTCCCACTGCTGATCCAGCCTTCTTGCTGCCCAGGGGTTTTAATGAGATCTTATTCAAACCACAACAGTTGCGCGCATAGACACACACGCACACACAGAGCCGCTGCAAAGCTCGCCTTCCTAACCCTTTCCCAGCCAAGTTCTCCCCCTCCGCATTCCGGCTCGGCTGACACCTGCTACGACAGGGGATGCAAACCAGGGGATTATCTCCCCTAAAGTTTTCCCTGTGAGCACGTTCAGATTATGCCTCTCTCCTGCTCGGGTGATGGGGGCGGTTGTTTGTTTTCGGTGGCGAGGAGGCGGGGGGTGGGGGGGGAAGAAAGCCTTTCCACGCAAACAGGTCCAAGCACAGACTCCCCAGGCACATGGGAGACCGCAGCGGCCGCTCCGGCGGGTCCCCTGCCCGCTCCCGGCCGGGCAAACAGCCGGCATTTCGCCCCTAACTTTACAATCAGGGAGAGCAGGGTGGGGAATTCAGCCGCCTTTCTCCCATCCCTCCTCCTGTCTCTCCACGGAGTTGGGTTCAATCGCTGCCCGTGACATTATCGCGGCTAAACGAGGTTCTCCCTTTATATATTTATTTATCTACCGCCTCTATCTCCAACCCCCCCCGCTCCCGGTCTTACCAATGTGGATGATGGAGTCCGCCCGCACCGAAACGCACTGAAATATCCAGGGGAAAAGCCAGAGCATCAACACTTCCATTTCCAGCCTCTCGCACAGCACATCAGCCCGGGTTTGGTGGGAGAGACAGACAGGGGAAAAGAAGAAAAAAAGGCGCAAGGGCAGGTGGAGCAAGGCAACGGGCGCCGGGGGGAGATGCCCAGACACCCCCCTCTTAGAAAAAAATCCCTAATTCCCGCAGCGAGCCAAGAATTTCCCAAAAATCGAGTAAAAACGGGCGATGGGGACAGGAAGAGAGAGGAAAAAAAAAAAAAAAAAGGAAAAAAAAAAAAAAAAAAAGCCGGGGCTCAAAAAAAAAAAAAAATCACGGAGGTAGATCCCGGGTTGGCAGGCGGCACGGCGGAGCCTCCAGCGCTCGGTGTGTGCCGGGGCGCCGGCAGACCGCGAACTGCGGAGCGGCCCCCCCGCCGCCGCCGCCCGCCCCCCGCGCCACGTGACTGCGGAGCCTCGGCGCTCGGTGCCGCCGGGGCAGGGACGGGGCAGGGGGAACCGGGGCGGCCGGGCGGGAGCGGGCACGCTGGTCGCGGCTGGATACAGCTGGGTACATCCGGAATTAGATGCACATCTATCTATCTATCTGTCTATCTATCTATCTTTATATATAACGCCTATCTCCCGGAGGAAAGGGGCAAAGGGGCCGATGCTCGAAGCGCAGAGAGGCGAGGCGGGCGGGCAGCTCCCGGTTGCCGGGCGCGGGAGGGTCCGCGGGGCCGCAGCCGCTGCCCGGAGGGCGCCCAGCGCTACGCGGCCTCCCGCAGCCCCCGCCCGGCTCCGCGGGACGCCCCCGCAGGTGGGGGCGAGGGGCTGCGCCCGCCGCCGCTCCTGCAACTTCGGGGCACCGAGCCGACAGCGGGCTGGAGGGATTGCCCCTTCCTCCTTCCCCACGCTGGAGCCCGGGACATGATCCACGCGTTCGAGGAGCGAAATGGAAATGGGAGGCTTTTACCCCCGCGCTGGGGGCGAGGGGGTGGGGGAGAAAAGCGGTACAGCATAACCTTTTCTTGTTTTGTTTTGTTCTAGCTTTCAATGAAATCTAATTCATAAATTGGACATGCTCAGGCTCAGAAGACTAATTCATCCCCTAAAACAAACGCATCAGTGATTGCAGGCACCCAAACGTGACAAGCGTCTCAATATACCGAGGATCCAGAGAAAACAAATTCATTCAGGAGCCCGAAACGTAATTAAAACTACTGCCAAGAAAATGAGTTGAGTGCAGGATGTTACCAAGATTATTAAGTTGCTGTAGGGCTGAGGCACGGACCGCTATAGCGATACATACAGATAATGTCAGCCTTTGGATAACGGGAAGCAGAGCGATTCCTGGAGGTCGCAGTCTTGCAAGCGCAAGCCTGGTAACAGCGCGCTGTGGCCGCATCCTGCTCCCGGGAAGGGAAAGGCAGAGCCCGAGGGCTCGGCGGGAAGTGACCTGAGCCCCGGGAGACTGGTCATGGAGGGGCCGGGGCCCCCGGACCCTGACACCAACTACAGCATCCCTGTCTCGTCTATTCAGCACACTTTTTACAACCATCACCTGTAATGCTCTAGTAAATTCTCCAGATACTTAGCATTGCTTGCTTGCAGGAGCGATAGCTGCAATGTATTTATTCCATATAGGAAACATTTTTTTTTTTCCCTGCAGAGCACAGTACGGCAGAACTGCTCACCGCTAAGGAGTAGGAAATCTAGATAAGCTTTACAGTGGCTGGGGAGGCAGAAGGGGGAGGGAACGCACAGTATAGACGGAGCAGAGTAAAAGAGAAGGAAGTCGAAATGGAAATGATATGAACAAGAATCCCTGTTGATCCACACGCATCAACAACCTCCTATTCGGTAGTAGTTACAAGCACAGCTTTTGAACTGGGAAGAGCAGGGGGTAAATAAAACAAGATATGGTTTTTAAAAATAAATCACTTGTTAACTACTCTTGCTTACAGTCCTTGTCTTAAATACGCAATTTCACACTGATCAATGCAGAATGATATATACTATACTCTGCATTTCATGTAATAAAAACACTTAATCCAGATAATTGGCTTCTGGGACAGAGATCAATAGAAATGTTCCTTATTTGACTACGTTAGCAAGTCAAAATTAATTCTAATTTACATTTGCTTCAAATCAATATGCACTTAGTGACTTACACAGGCTCTTTAAAAAGTTAAGCACCTATATTGACCAGACTCATATATATGTCAGTAACAAGTACATGTGTGGGAATTAGAGAGGGGGAAAGTGTTACTGCAGAACCAGCCTCTGACTTTCATAGAGTAAAGGAGGCTAAATTTATTTGTGTTTCAAGAGCGTTTTGGCATCCTAGCCTGAAACCTGTGGAAATATGCAGCTGTTAACCCTGTGATTTATGCAGGCACCCGAGTACCCGTCAGTAGCACTGCAAGCCCTCGGGAACAGGCTTACCTCTTCCTGTAGTTTGCACAGTGAGGTCCTGACCTCAGCTCAGATGCCTCTGGCTGCTATTTTAGTAATAATAAAGTAGTAATATAAAATATTAAAAATCTAAACCCAGTGAATTGGACAAGTTACAAAATTTCCTGTGAAATCCATGAGCAAACACTGTGCATGCAGAAAAGGATCCAGTCCCAGTCAAGGGAGGGATGAGGGAAAGACAAGAGCCCAGACTAATGTAAAACAGACCAACTGAAACAGGCCCCAAAACTGGGCAGAAGGCTACAGTCAGAGGGCAACAACAAACAAGAAAGAGGCCTAGAAGAAATCCCAAATATCATAAAATCTGATATGCAACATGCAAAGTACAGTGAGACCTAAATGGATCCAACGCAGCAAAGAGAAGAACTACAACTTCAGTAGCGTCTCTTCAGGATGAAGAGTTGCAGCAGTCAGGCTGCATTGCCTTTTCTTTCCCATTATTTGCATAATTTTTTTCTTTCTCTTCTCCCTCTACTCTTTTTTTTTTTTTTTTACCAATGGTAAAAGAAAAGCTGACAACTTTGACTTGGATTGTGTCTTTCATAACACTTACTGATTCCCCTGTGATTTCCCCTCCTTCCCCAAAAAAGCTATCAGTGCTACATTTCTAAGCCCAATATAAATGAGACCACTCATTTCAATTCAGCCGCTCATAATTTGCCACCAGGAGAGTGCTGACATTTTGCGGTGGGTGAACATTGTTTAGATGCAGCAATCAACACTAAAAGGCTAATCCATTTGCCAACATTTTACATAATAAGACTGTTGTAAGTCACCGTGATATTCCATCACCTTTGCACAGGGGACTCATGGCACACGATTTCAGGAGGTACCACTGGATTTACAGTGCCAATGGAAGAATGACATCTCATTAGCAATGTGCAAAGCAAATACCCAGCTCAAGTGACAGGCACTACTCAGAATTCAACTCTGTGGCAATAGGTGTGATTCTATGCCGATTTCAGACAGCTCTATTACCTTTGCAAACCACTGTGGTGATTTTAGGCTTACCTGTCATGAGTTATGGCTGTGCTTATTGCTGTTATCTGAATGAACATGGTATGAGGCCTGTACCAAATGGGGTTTGGTAACACAAGAGAATGGCCTGAGTAACGCTCCCAAAACTACACTGCAATCAGAAACAAAGAGTTTCTATGAAGGCAAACTGAAAGGCTTGTGCAGTGCCTCACTCGGAGACTTGTGCCCAGGGCTCTGTCCCTCTGCTCTACCATGGCAAGACTGGAGCACATTTTGAAAGACAACATCAGAACTTGGGCTGTAGGATGTGGCCTGGATCTGGAAAGCCCCTCATGTTCAGTAAGCACTTACGAAGCTGCTTCACGAGCAGGAGCTCTGCAAGACCATACCATTGAGACTTCTATCATCTTCTAGCCTATGCTCAGAATAAATGGAGTGCTTCAAGATGCAACATTTCTAAAGTCTTCTCCCAAGTTCCACCCATTTACTGTAGCTAAGCTGAGGCTTCCACACATGAAAATATGTGGAAGTATGCATATCTACATCTGTACACACTGCAATGATTATGGTTCCTTCTGAAAGTAAATGGAACTCCTCTAAACTAGTTCTACAGATGTAAAGATGCAGCAAATACCTTCAATTGTTAGCTGCTCAGTCTATGGAGCTAGAAGAAGGAAAACACAAAATAAACAAAAATATTATCATATACAACATGGTAACAATCTCAAGCCAAGGTATCTATTGTTAACACACACACACACACACAAAATTGAATTTCTCGTTCTAAACTGCAATGAAATTGAACAGCTGTGCTTCACTTTGGAAATAGTAATGCAAAATCTCAAACCTACTATACATTCCTTACTTTGTGGATGCTTATGTTTAAAAATTCTTTTTGATTGTCATTCTCCTGTGCTGACAACCTTGAGTTTCAGTTGCTTTATTGAAGCTTCCTTTAGATTATTGAAACCACCTTTTCTGTTTTCATGGTTGATAGCATAGTAGGATAATCTTCCTGGAGTAAATGGACTAAAGTCTGCAAGAAGAGGCTGCTGAATTATATAGTTCTTTGTGGGACAGTCAACATTCTTGATTAATTTGTTGTGTGCCTACTAACCATCTGAAACTTTGTTACAGTCAATACTTTATTTGGATTGACGTGCCTTTTAAGATGCCATAAAGAAGGCAAAGCACTATTATTTCCATATTTTTACCTGATTTAATTCAGCAGAGTACACACAGCCTAGATTTGATTTAATTCATACTTATGTTTGCTTAATTTCATCAGTTCAATATCTGTTGCATCTTGATAAGATTCATATTTACTTCCCTCCTCCTCTCTTCCAGCTGTGCCTTTTCACACCTTATTTTACTCTAACAGGCATTTTCTTTACAATAGGTAAGGGCCTATGCAGGCTTTTCCAGCCTCCCACAGTTTCATAATGGCATAAATACACTCATAATGTAGTCCAAGGCAAGTTTTATCGGTGTTGGTAAGTGTAATCTCTATCTTGGCATTTGTATTTAACAAATACTTTGATTCAGAAGGAACTCAAAAAGGAATCTCTCTATTCACAGCATTTTAATACCATCAATATGTATTTTATTGAGAACTCTAACACACAAGTGGCCAAAGAACCCTTTGTAATTACTGTTATGGGATGTGAGTATAACTCACTGTTACAGGAAAAACCCTTTCTCCTTCATTTCTAAGCAAGCTCCTTGTCATTATATCCACTGAACACTCACTGGTAAAGGCTACACTCTGTAAGCTCTTTTCCTGAGCAGAGACCCTTCCTTTAGGAGGAAAAACAAAAACAAAAACAAAAACAAAAAAAAAAAAAAAAAAAAAAAAAAAAAAAAAAAAAAAAAAAAAAAAAAAAAAAAAAAAAAAAAAAAAAAAAAAAAAAAAAAAAAAAAAAAAAAAAAAAAAAAAAAAAAAAAAAAAAAAAAAAAAAAAAAAAAAAAAAAAAAAAAAAAAAAAAAAAAAAAAAAAAAAGGAGCAAAGTAGATGTGGCTGTCATCTTTGTTACAGTACAGTTGCATAAGAATGCAGGCTCTCCAAGTAAAAGTGTTTGTCAGTTGTTCCTGATTTAATAGTAGCCATATCCAGATAATCTCTGAACTAACTTCACTGGCATTCATCTGAGGAGAAGAAACAATTTACAAGATTCTCCACAGAACAGATAAAACCCTCTCCAGGGGAACTCCATTCAAAAACATCTTGCATGCCTCATTGATCCATCCACATTGTACACACAGTCCAGTCTCGTGAGTTGTTCAATGAGCTGCCTATTACAGATGAGGAGACACTGCTAGGACAGCTGTCCTCTGCCATCACAGCAACCCAAAGAGACAGACACACCCCAAATGGAAAACTACAACAAGAAAAACCCCAGATGTCATTCCTTGTATAGCTGCCATAAATACATACTGATCAATCTCACACTTTAATGGGTAGCAATAGAAGGACCCCTATGTTTTATAGATACCTCACTGAATACATTTCCCAGTACTTCCACTGTTACAAAATCTACCAACATCTGACCATAAAAATCTATCCTTGATTGAAACTGCAGGGTGGATATGCCAGACACAAGAGAAAGCAGGTTACTAGAATTTAACCTGCAGTTCACCTCAGTTGGGTGAGGACTCTGGAGAAGTCACATTCTTGCTGCTTTTTACCTTACCCTCCCTAGACAGCAACAAAACCAGTAAAGCAGATGCTGCTGTGTGGTGAAGCCCATAACCATGAGAGTCTGAATATGTTCATTTGAAAAGTTCTGCCCCCCAGCCAAGACGCAGTAACTGATCTCGTGTTTGTTCCTACTGCACTGCAAACTCCACCAAGGAGTGATGTAAGCAGGAAATTTTGCTACGAGCCAGAAACTGCCCTTTGCTGCATCTCAGACAAAGAATAGGAACGTTTTCAGTTGCACTAATTCCGTCCTTTGCCATCACTAAATAGTGACGCAGTTTGAGGGGACAGAGTCCTTTAAAAGCCTCACAATGGCAAGTACTCTAAGTGGAAAGTAAAAAAAAAAAACCCACACACAAAACCTGATCTTTCTCAACAGTCCATTCTAAACCATATTATGCTCAGTGACTGTCTCACAATAGGTCACTTCTACCAGCTGATGAGGTCTCTTTTTTTGACTTGCAATGCTGTGTCATGGAGTTGATGGGTTGGGGTTTTTCTTTGTTTGGGGTGGGGTTGTTTTGTTTGTTTGTTTCCCACTGTGTTTTTATGGCATCTACTTTGCATCCATTTTTACAAACAAGGGCATATTTGCCTTTTTATTGACTCCATTAGCATTAATGGCAGTCACACACACAGAGCAGGAGAGAATATATTCTCCCAGGGATTTGTGTTCTCTTCTAGAAAAGGCTCCCAGTCATGGAGTTCATAATTCATACTCATGTTTCCAGGAAGGGCTGAAATGAAGATTTTATACCAGAATCATCAGCTTGACTCTCACTGTATGCCTGACTCCAAAATTTATCCTCTCAAAGCCTTTGCTTGTAATTTTTATCTCTTAGAGGGAAAAAAAAAAAAACCAAAAACCAAAAAACAGAAAATCAAACAACAACAACAAAATAATGCCAAAACAGTATGGTAAACTGTCATGGTATTCCTTAAATTTCCTATTTAGAAAAGGGGATTTTTTTTTTAAAGGCAGTGCAATCCAGCCATTGGAGCAGAGGGGCCATGATTCCTGGGCTCCATTCCCACCACAGTCACTGATTCATTTCATGACTAATTGAGTGGACTGTTGCATGAACATCGTATTCAATTCTCAATTTAAGGGTGAACAAGAACATCAAGTTCCTTTCCTCAGTTATTGCACTCAGTCAGCTGTCCTACTTCTCTAGAAGGTATAGGGGAAACATGGTTGGCTTATTTTTGGTCAGTCAAACAAGTAATTTTAAGCAGTTTCAAGTTTGTATATCATACAGAGACTACAAAAAAAATTACCTAATTTAAAATAATTTCCATCAGAAAATGCTTCTTGTGGTTCTTGGGAACAACTCATTCCATGTAGCTGAGTCTTGATGCAAATTTTCAGTATCTGAGGTCCATTACTTACAGGACTTCAACTGTCTAATGATATTGTTTCTTTTCAACTTTTTGACCGTGGCTGGGAGGGGTGTCTGAAGTAGGGGAAGATACCTTATATTGGGATTGATAAGAAAAGCTCTAGAGACAAACCCATCCAGAACTACAAGCTGGTTATACTCATCTCTTAGTTGCATTCAAGTCACTTCTTTAATTCTGCTGGAGTAAGCACCTGAACTAGGTCCCTACCTGAGAAAGGGGTGCCCTGATGACGAGGTGTTGGAAAAGGAGGAGGGGAAGAACATACAGCTCTTTTGAGAAAGGGGGGAAAAAAAACCCCCACACCTTGAAATATTTCCATATGGCCTGGTGAGAAAGGAAGAGAGAAAAGTCACACTGCTTCCTTCCTACTTTTAGGCTGTAGAAGGTGTTTGTGAGCATGAACAGAGTAGCAGCTTTCTAACCCAGCTTTCCCTGTGTCAAGAAGTTTGTTTATGTCAGGTTGATTTTCTGTGGGCATTTTAAGCCTCTCCCTGGGAAGAAGCTTTTTCTATGACTCCTTTTTCTATAGACTCCTGTCTATGAACACACCCAGGTGTTCACAACCTTTCCCGTGGTTTAAATCATGTAAGCCACATCTTACTCCTGATCCCTTCATCATCAGTGCTCCTGATCCCTTCAACACCTGTCCCTTCCCATTTGTACAGCCCCTGCTGAAAACATGCGTGTATCAGAGACACATTTGCAATAATTTTTATAGCGTGGCCAATAGGCAACCCAGGACCACGTGACTTTGCAGCATTCCACACAGCACCGTTTGGGTATTATTTTGTAGAAGTTTAAGCCACAGAAAAAAAAAAGAAACAATGACTTTTTATTGATTCTTATTTAAAATGAACTTCAAATTACTATTTTACAACCTGCCTCAACAGTTCTGAAAAAACATAAAGAAGCCAAGAAGTTCTTCTGGCCTTCTGAAAACTCAGAGATATTGTGGTAAAGGGTTTATGAAAAGGGCAGGGAGGATAAAAAAAGCAGGCGCCACTTCAAGCATCCAGCACTCCCTGAGTCACAGTCCCTGTCACAGTACCCTTATGAAACTCCACCAGCCAATGGTTTCCAAAGTTCCCACGTTCTCCAGTGTCTTCATAATATCATTAAAAACACTGCTATCATGCTCCACTCCAAAGTGTGCCGCATTATACAGCAATATATTTCACTACAGCTACATGCTGTCCAGCTGAATGCAAGCCTGCAGTTCAAATAGCTTTGTTTGCTGCAGTGCTGTATTATCACACATGACTAGATCAGGTAACATTGATTTTTAAGCTATGGCATTGATTACAACTCTTATTTTTAAAATGCTGTCAGGATACAGCCCTTAGAAAAGTACTTTAAGACCAAATTTGAATTGCATTTCCCGGTAGTTCTCCTTTTTTTACAGAGACCATATAATAGAATTACGAGTAATGCTACTGACTTCAACATGTATTGAGGATTTACACCAATGTGGCCTCAGCAATAGAAGCTTTTAGCACTCCAAACATACACAACTATAATATACTTCAAATTATTTCTTTTCAACATGCAAAAACACTGTTTTAGCTCCACTAGCTAAAAAAGATGCTTGTTTTCCTGAGAGATAAATTTATTAAATTGAATTTGACCTTTTCGAGCATAGTTAGGTGGGGATTTCTGTTCCCTGGAAACACAAGAAGATTTTTCACTTACTGCTCTGAGTCGTGCAAGAGTCCACAAGCAGGTTAGCACAGCACTCTTGGAAGAACACTTTACATTAAATAAATTATGCCAGGGGAGGGGGCCAGGAAAACAAAACAAAACACCTCAACCTCAGTTTATCACCACTATATCATTACCTGACCAGTTTCCCTGGGTAGTGCTTGCTCCATTCCAAAAATAACCTTCAAACACCTCTCCAAGATTTCTGTGCCGATTGTGCTTTTGTTTTCACAAGCTGGTAAAGACCTCTTAGTTATTTTACTGCTTTGCTAGCTTATTCCCAATTTGCAAAGTGGGTTTCTTGGGATAATGTACAAGGACCATACTTATCCACTTCTGGCTTCCTCCTGCTGGGAATACTATTAAGTGAATCAATGCCATCACCTGTGCTGGTCTATCTGCACATCCACAAAATCTGTTACCCAAGTAGATGAACATCCTTTTCCTCACACAGCAGTTGGTGAAAACTCAAGAATAGACAGTCTTTTCCCTTTTTACCACAAGCCCCTTGTTTCACTCAGAGCTTATAAACACCAGGAAAAAAAAAAAAATCACAGGTACACAGTGATCTTTGTGTCATGTGTTACAATAAAGCAAAACTCTCTTTCTGAGCCTTGTTTGGAACATTACCTCTAAATTGGTTTAAGCATTTTTTGCTTTTGATGGACTTATCATTAGAGACAAAATATACTTTGCTTTCCCCAGAGATCTTTGACTCCACCATGTACTTGGGCTAATCAAGAGACGGGTTTCCCTCTCAAGGGACAGATTTACAATCAGGATCTAAAGAAATCCACTAGAAACACTAAATGAAGACGTATCCATTATTCCATCATTTCACATCATTCCTATAATTTACTAAGAAAAATATGTATTTCGGACAGATAAGTGACATAACAGCATTTACCATCCTGTTGTTCACTCCAAGCATCTTTTTCTAACCTCCATTCATGGATAACCCTTAATTAGAGGCAAATTAATTTCCAAATAAATTAATAAAAGCCATAACTACTCCACCACCTTCATCCATGTCAACTGAATTAACAGGGCTTACAGAAAGGGGCTCAGGAGGATCAGCAGCAAATGCCATAGTCCTCACAAACCTCAAAAACCTTCTGCATTTAATTTAGCAAAGTCCACAGAACAGAATACCTTGCCCTCCTCTCAGCATAGCAAAAACAAAATTTCCATGCAGTAAGAGAAGAAAAATCAGATTGGCCTAGGATCACCAGGGTGGAACTGTCATTTCTGCACTGGTGCCCTGTTTCACTGCCAGGGTGGTTCAGAGCTTTACCCTGCCTAGAGGGATGCAGTTGCTTCAGCACCACGACACCCTGGAGAGCAGCTGGACAGTTTTCCTTCAGCCACTCAGGTTGGTCTCCCTGCTCTTGGCACCTACTTGGATTTCTTTTGAAAGCTCAGAAGTTCCTCTTACTGTAAAATAGGTACAGATCATCCTTGCATTACACACACAACAGAAGCCTCTTATTAAATACATTACAGGTACCTTTTAGCGAACTTCCCCCTCCCTCTAATTCCGTGTTAGAGAGCTATTATAGAAAGGAACAATTATAACAAGACACATCCCTGCAAAACGCTGCTTCGTGGTGTTTTTCATCAATTCAGAGTTATATCCTCTCCCCCATTTAAGAAAACAAACCTTAAAAGTTTGTTTTCTTAAAGCCTGACAAGCAGATGTGATTACTAGGTGCAGTACTTGGTTTAGCAGACATGCTGTTTTCCTTCCTGTTTTTCTTTACAGCCCAGCATGCTCCAAGGCACTCAGTTCAACAAGTTTTTGGCAATGCCTGATATACGTTAGTAGTGTAGAATTTTCCTTTTCCCTGCTCAAAGTGAAAGTGGATATGGATGCACGGATTTTGTGTAATAATCTAAGTGATATGACTAATTTTGCATTATAATCTGGGCTCAGTATTGTTTTCAGCAGCAGCAGTTCCGGCCTCAGAAGTTGAAGCCTTCCATCAGCAACATCACTCCTCTCTTTTTGCCCAATCGTTTACAGAATCACAGAATATGTTCAGTTGGAAGGGACCCACAAGGATCATCAAGTCCAACTCCATATCACTGCCTGACTACAAAACCACCTTAGCAGAGATAAAACATCTATCAGGTCTTTCACAGATCATCAGCCAATCCTGCTCTCATATTTATCAAGATCATTGCTAGCAAAGATCACTAATTCAGAAGTTTCCATTAGTGGTTCCATACCCTGGCTGTGTAGGCCAACTGCCCTGGAGAATCACCCTGGAAATTTGCCTAACAGTGCGAAATAGAAATAGAAAACTGCAAAGCACCCCACTGCCGCCTGAGGTCAAGCTGCACGGCTGGTTACTGCGTGACACCGCTCACCGTGTACACAGGCACAAATTCACAGCTTCGCTCCCTTTCAGGAGCAGAAACCCTGCCTGCTCGATTCTGTCAGCCGTTGCCACCATATTTTACTGTGCTTTAGCTAACATGGCCCTAGAGGATGCATCTTAAAAGCACAGTGAATGATTTCTTCTATTTAGACCTCTAAACGCTGGAGCGGAAGTTCTCACTATCTGCAGTTAGGAGTGAATCATGTGAATTTGTGTACACAGGATGAAAACACTCTTCTGTTGATGAAGGTGGCAACACAGCAGCTCAAACGATTTTCCATTAGCACACAATCAGACTTTACAATGCTTGTGGAAGGGAAACGGATTCTGAATACTGCTCGAGACTAAAAGGGACTCTTGAACACTGGTGGGGAAACAAAAGCAAGTGGCAAGCAAATTTCTGATCTGTTGCTTGCTGTAACCTTGAGCTCATCTTGTTGTAATGTAGTGGAATAAATCTGTACAGTACAATTACGAATTTCATTTCAAGGCTGAACAAGAAAAAAAAATTTAAATAACTATAGTTGTTCTAAGCTGATTCACTATACAGTTTTACTAGAGACGGAATAATGCAATGAAAAAAACTGAGTGAACATTTACGATTAAATCAATAGATTCAAAGAATCAGATCACTACATTAATACAGCAACTGATAACCAAATCAGCTCACAAGAAGAATAAGCTTTCTAGCTAACAGCAAAAAAACTTGATGGCTTTGGATTCATGCTAGAGAGAGAAGGTTTAAAGGAAGAGCAAACTCCCTTTCCGCACAAGGCCACAGCCAGCACCAGCTTGTTCATAGTTCATAAACCACACTGGTAAGGAGCACAGGCAGCAGCTCAGCAGGCTGCTTCAAATTTCAAGACACAAAAAAGCATAAGTGAGGAAACACAGCCAAAAGGCCAAGAGCAGGTCTGACCTCGAACTTAAGTCAAGAGAAGTTTCTTAACTGGGGTGATATCTCCTGGTCCTTGACCAGTGAGGCTCTGCCTACTGAACTTCACGGCAATGTCACTTCCCACTTTCCCTTCACTGCTACTGCCTGCCACTGCACAGTGATAATTCTTCTTTTACAGTAACCAAAAGATGGTCTTTACCAGTAGCTTTTCAGCTTTACTGCTTAGTTCTCAAAAATCTACTCCTTCACTGATGCATTTACATTTCCTCTTAGGAGATTTTTTTGAGGTGGTCTCTCCACACAGCCACTAATGCAGATGTGCTTCTGTGCACAACAGAGCTTTGCAGAACTGTTTCATAAACTTACAGTGTAGCCTTGTCCCAGAAGAATTATTAATTTTAGCCTCTTTTCTCTATCTGCATGTCCATTGTCATGGAATTTAGGTTTTGGGTTGTTTATTTTTATATTTAAAATTCTTGAAGAAGAGATAACAAGACAAAGACACTTCTGACTGAAAAACACACATACACTTCCATCATCCAAGCCTTTCCCATCTTTTACAAAACTAGGCAGAAAATTAAAATATAGAGATCACCTGCTAGAAACAAGAGAGAAAAATTAGGAGCTCGCCTTTCTGATGCCTGATTTCTTGGTCTCTGGCTCACACAACAGCCAAAAGATCTTAGCTGCTTTGAAATGCATGACATTTTTCCAGGCTGACTTCTGAGCCTCTGCTAAGTAGCTCCAATTTTCACCTCTCCATTTCTTTTTCTTTTCTCCCACCAGTGAAAAGTTTATAAAGGATACTCTTGAAGAAAATATGCCTGCCTCTAGAACTTCAGTTGTGATATGTAAGTTAGAAAATAATCCAGCCCTCTATATTTCTTTGCCCTAAAAAGACAACTGGAATATAAAAATCAATCCCTTGTTGATGATTTAGCGATTGCCCTCAGACAAGTGAACAAACTGGTTGACTGCACAGGAACTGAGTCAGTGGGCTCATCACAGGGCTGGTTTTAAGCCCAGATTTTGGACCATTTTTCCAACCACTCCTGGCTGGATAAGCACAGTCCTCAATAGCCACAGCACAGCCTTTGGCTCTGGAGAAGCCAAGGCAGCTCTTGGGGTAACAGAGTGGCTGCACCAAAAAAACTGTCATGTAAGCTCAAGTCCCATAAACATCCAATCATGGCCAAAGGTCCAAATCCTGGTTCTATGATTATTATTTATGCATTTTGACTAACAGACAAATAGTTATTAGTGAAACTGTTATCAGGCTACCGGTCTCACTCTTCTTTAGGACAAAGAGACAGTTTCATTCCTTTCGTGATATTTTCTGCTGACAAACAGTGCAAAACAATTAATGAAATAGCAAAGCTTCCCTTTGTATGTTTGCATTGCATCTTCCTTACAAAAATACATCTTTTCTGGAATAAAATAAAGCAACATTCAAAATAACTATGACTCTAGGTGTTAAAATCAACCTCAGAATAACACAAACCAAAATAAATACTGGTAGGAACCATCTCCCTTCTTCAGAAGTGAGGAAGTCTCAGATGACCTGTTATCTGAAGAGAGATTAACCTTTGCCAAGGGAACTGCTAATGCAAAACTAAAACCTTTACATGGGTGCAGCATCAACAAGGCCTTAAATAAGCTGACAGATCTCCAAATGCACAAGGAAAGGAGACGTACAAAATAATGAGGGTTCTTTTCCGTGTGATACCTTCTGTGTTCCAAAGCACACTTTTGATTTGCTCATCTATTTTCTTTTAACAAGATGGGTTAGTTCATTACTTCTTACATGACTAAAAGCAGCACACTGCTTTCCTTCTACAAAAGACAATAAATAACATTAAGGGAGTTACATGAGGGAAGGTAGAGTAACTTTACAAAAGAAAGAAGCTCTTAATGCCAGGATAATAGGATAATAGTCTTAAGGCAACATCATAATAAAATGCAGAGTTTTTATGTAACACCCTTTTAGATTCATTTCTCTACATTCCAGTGCTCCCATAACCATCTTTTGACATTTCTCCTGCACAGTTGGTTACACCATCTATAAGCCATCTCTGTCTTCCTGGCATTATTAGTATTTTAAATGCAATTTCTTTCACCTCCTTTCAACTAAGACTTTGGTTATACCTAATTGCCACTTACCATCCTCCCTTCTAGAAAAAGAAGACCTAATTCCTAACCATTGGAAATCCATCTTTAATGAAAACTACAATATAATTATAATACCAGTATATGTACATTATAGGAATATGATTAGCAGAAGACCAAAAAAAGTGGGTACTACTTGTTCTCTGTGTCCCACTTGAAATGTTAACTCACAGATGAGCACAGATCTATGATAATAACAACATATACATTATGCACAGAACTACCAGCAAGAAGCAAAAAAAGGTATTGGTTGCTTGCTTATGATTAATAAAGTAGTTAACACAGAAGGAATATTATTCTTGCTTGGTTCTCATTATGCATTTGATAATCCCTATTTATAGGACAATGAAACATGAGGCTTCTAAAATACCATCTGTTGGTTTCTTTTTAATGTATAGGATTTCTGACTTCAGGAGCTGCAGTTCAGCAGTGTTGATGGTGCTACAACACGTAATACTAAAGCCCTTGGTTATGAGAATTTGAGCCATTAAACACCAATAAGCAGGTTGGATACACATCCTGAATAGTGTATCTCCTTATTCTAATCCATTTAAAAACCAACTTATACTTTCATATAATTGATTTTGATCCATCATTCAAGTAGCACAACACACACAAAATTACATATTGCAATTATCCACAAATGTGATAGAAGCGATTTTGTGCTTTGATCTCCATGAGATCAAAAAAAAAAAAAAATCTTTCTTAAGGCACAGAGAGTTAGAATCAGATATATCCACATTAAATTCATCAGCACCTAAAGGATTCGTTGTTCTTATATATTAACCTTGAAAATAAAGCACTTGTAATAAAGGTCAATATTGGAGAGTATCAGCTCGAGTAAGTTTGACGGTCATTGAGTTCTATACTTAATTAAGTCATTAAATGGCCAATATCCAGAGCTTGGGCTCCATTTGAGCATAAACTACTGGTTTAAATACAATTAATGAAACTGTACCTGATTTTTTTGAAATGGGTCACTGTGTATTCACATCAGCATGGAAATAGAGGGGGTTATATCACTGGTTAAAGGTCTAATTAGGGCTACTGATTCCAACAGGAACAATAAACACCAAGCTGTTCACAGGGCAAGCAAACACAGGAAGAAATAGCCAAGCACTCTCAGGGACAATTTATACTTTGGTGGTTTCCTGGGGATATCAACACACCATTTCTGTTCCCTCTCTCAATTGCTTTTACCTGAACTGCAGCCTGTGCTGTCGCCTCCCTGTTCACCCCTGCCTTGCCACAGCTCTTCTTTGTACTGCTCCATCACAGTCTGTCAGATCACTGGAGGCAGCAGCTGCCCAGGACAGGACCTGTCTTCTTTGCTGTTTCTCTACAGCACTTTGACAAAGCAGCCTGATGTCTGAACCAGCAGGATTATAATGCCTTCCATCCCAGAACACAGGATTTGCTTCCCTCTCAGAGGTTAGAGAAATTGTAGAAATCACTGCATTTCTACAAAAAATGAGGTCACTGTGTTAAGCTTAAGGCATGTTGATGTGAGTATTTGAGGGAAGTTGAAGTCTTGACAATCAATTTGCACTTGCTTTTTTGATACACAAAGAGCCATATGTGCTGTTTATAGTTTGGAGTCAGTCAGTCCAAGAAAGGCCATCAAGAACAACAACAACAAAATCAAGTAAAAACCACAAACAACAAACAAACCAACAAAAGCTGTTTCATAAAAGGGCATCCAAACAACTTCCAATATCCATCTTTTCAGTGATGTACCCAAAAAGGAGATCAGTGTTCTCCTTTTCTCAGAGACACAGTTTACAGTAAATACTGGAATTTGGACAGAAGATCAAGACTGAGTGCAAATGGACTGTAGTTTTTGGGGTGGGTATGGAGAAGTCCCTGTCTGTGTCCTAGAGATGTCATATGAACCAAACATGCTATTTTTGTAGGCAATCCACTGTTAGTGGGGTATTCTTATAAAACTGTGTCTTGAACTAATGGCAGACAAGTTTAGCAGGAGATCAGGGCAATTCAGTAAACCATGTCAGCACAGATCCCAGCAATCGTAGTTCATTAAATGTGATGTGGTAACAAGATGAGGAACTTTGAATAATATCAAGAATAGCTGAGGTGAGGAACTCAAATTCTCTTCGATGGAACAAATAACGCTAAAATGAAAATTAAAAAACGTTGCCTGTAATTTAGTTGAACGGCACTACTCAGAGTTTGTTCACTCATTGAAATTAAGGGTGGTTATCTCTAGATGCAGCAAATAAATAATCAATGTACACACATTTGGAAATCTCTTTCAAGTAGAACACAAATAGATATCATTTTCACGTCTTTGGAGAATATATAGTCATGATTCATCTTATGCTTGTTAATAATATCTTTCCCTTTTTGCCCTCCTCTCATTTGTTAGGTTAAAGTCTGCTCACATATCGTTTACCACAGAGTATTTCAGTAGTAACTAGTGGTGTGGTTCTTAGAGCAACAGTACAGGTTATGCAACATTTTTTCATCCCTATATTTTGTTTTGTGCTTTTGCAGTAGCCTAGAATTCCCCATATGCTTCATCTTTACAAAAATCACAGAATTGCCTAAATGGAGCCCCAGAGGATGATAATATCCACTCTTGGCCTGGAGAGACAGGTCTCCAGAGGTATTCTGCATCATTTTAATTAAATTGTTCCAAAGGTCACCAAGGTGCAACACAGACATCAATTAGCCAATACTGAATGGTTCCCACTGAACTGGAACTCCTAATCAACAGAAGCCCTGTAATTAAACAGTTATGAAAGTTAGATTTTTTTAATTGATCTGAATGGAAAGGAAATAGGGGCTTGTACATTTCCAGAAAGAAAGAGGATCTGCCTTAGTACCACACAGTGTCCAATTCAAGAGCAGTGTGCTTGCAGAGATCTAAAGTACAAGGGAGTTTATTTACAGGGTGTGCCTTGAGCCTTGGGGAGTTGAACCAGAGAGGTGAAAAGCACACACAGAGCTCCCTTTGGCTGAAACTCCGCTCAGGCAGGAACTTGCTGCCTTGATCTCCCCCTCACTCTCTTCAAGGGCTCCCAAAAACAGTAAAGTGGAGCCATCTGGTTAACACACTTCCTTCCCACACATCCTTTTCCCTCAGCCCCTGCACATTACACTTTCGAACCTGCCATCCCTTAGACCTCTCATCTTGAAAAACGTGACTTTGGTGCCAATTTCCCCTTTGATCAGTTGCTCTAAAGAGAAAAGATGCAGGGATTGAACAGCCCAAGCAGTGCTGACAGTCACTATTGTTCGGCAGCTTTAATCATCACCAGAGACAGTTTCATTATGGGTGTCTATAACTCAATGACCTTTAATACACAAGTCAAGTCCTTATCTTCTTTTAGTATGAGCAATATTAATTGTGAATTAAACACTCTAAGGTGAATGAAAAGATAATTAAAGCCCCTATTTCCTATCCTAAGAAGTGAAACATGCATCTCTTATTTTTGAATTATGACTGATCATTGTAGAGCGGACAAAAGAAAGCCTCTATTTGTTTTAAAGCTGTAACAGTTTAACAAAGAAAGCCTTTCTGGAAACAAATATTAACGTGGCCATTTTATTTTTTACACTTTATTTTCACAAGTGTAAATCACAGTTTCACAGGGAGACATTTGTTTCTGCTGATACCTCCAGACAACATGTCACCAAATGGGAGAAGCAAACAGGATCGCTCAGCCAGTTCCTTGAGACTGATCTTTCATTTGCAATACACAGTTTAACAACTAAAATACATTTATGCTGTTAGGCACCAACACTAATTGTCTAAACAGGTCATGAAGCACAGTTTCCTTAACAGTGGTCAAACAGATCCTAGGAAACAAGAACCTTTTATATGGCCCTGGGGTCTAGACACAGTAAGCAGGCTTGTGATCCACCAGTGTTTGGCCACACAAGACTTCACCGTGAAACAGTTCACAAAGCACATGAGAAAATTCCTAAACTAATTCCCCAATTTCGTATTACACAGCTGGTGAAAAAATTACTTCAGAAGACAATGCACAAATTCTCCTAATCAAAAAAGAGAGGGTAACAGATAGATTCTTTCCTAATAGTAAAATAAAAGTATGCTATATTCTCGAATAACTACTGCTAGTCATAAAGCATATCCAAAAATGATTCTGCTCCTTATGCAGTGACAGTAGATTTCCATTTGCCTTTTTAAACTCTTTAGCAAGTACAGTTTAAACAGTGTTAGTCAATGGACATAACTGAAAACCCCTAAATAGTTCGATTTCTGTGGTGTGGGACAAACATATGCTTCAAAAATAGGATGACTTTACCTACCCCATGTGCTGGACTACCTCCTAGGCAGAAGGCTAGAATGGACTCCTCCAGGGAAGCCCAACAGGGAAGCTTTGCATTCCCTAGAGAAACATTAATTGCACACAAAAGAATCTGTGGAGTCCTAGACTAACTGTGAAAAGGTAGGTTTCACAGGCACAGGCCCAGAGCTTAGAAACCTAATGTCTTCCAAGAAAGTGTCCCTTATTTTGTTTTCCTGCATATAAATACTATGTAATTTAAAGGAATTTATCTACAGAGGAGAATATTAAGACATATTAAGATTTCAGGCTTGTAGTTTAAATGTATGAAGCAACACTAATACAAGGATGTTGGGAAGGAAAATTCTGACTAGTTACCCATAAATCCACAACCTAATCTTTTTCACGTAAATATTCCCTCCGTAAAGGGATAAATAAAGTGGAGTTAAACTTGTCCTTTTTGAGATCTGTGTCCCAAATCCCTATCCAAACAGAGCTTTGAAAAGGGTTTACATATTGAAGTCAAAATGAGGATGTTTTGCAGTGGAATAATCTACGTACTTTACCTGCCTCTACATAGAAATATATGTCTAGGCTATGGCAAACCAGAACCAAGTTTAGATATTGAACAACTGGAATCCAGCAGTATTTGCCTCCAGAGTTCCACTTCATCTTGAGTTGTGGTAGATACACAATCAGGGCATTTCATAGCTGCCTTTCAAAACATCAGAACCACACAGTTCAATATCTTAAAATAAATAGTGCATCATCAGCTCAGTACTGAAACAACCATTTCACCACTTTACATCCTCAGCCTCAGTTCAGTGCACGGTAGGTCACCAACATTTTGACAAGAGACCAGTTTCAGCAGCACTAAACACTTAAGTGCTACACATCCTAGATTAGCTTCACAAGAACATTCCTCATCATGAATGACAGGCAGGACCTTCCTGGAGACAGCTCAGACAAGATGTTCCAGAGAGATTTTAATGCTGTCCAGGGGAAAAAAATACAAGGTACAGGAGGAACACCATGATCATATGCCTTGTCTTGTTCCTAATGCAGAACACTTGGAGTTTTGCATGACATTCCATAGAACGTTTTCTAACACATATGGTGAGTTTGAAGTCCTAGGTTAAGCTAGTAATTTTTTTAAGTGAAAAAGTTCAGTTCTTCCTCAACTCCCTGAGGTAGTGTTATGTTCTAATATTTTTAGGAGGCCTGGCCTTGACAGTAATGCAGTGAGTAAACTTGAATGAGTTTTTAAGCATTTGTGCATTGTTTCTCCTTTTCTGAAACAGTAATAATGATAATTCAGTTTCTTATCACGTTAATACTTTCTGAAAAGTGCCTGGCATTACAAATACAGATACCTGTTTTTTCCTCTAAATTCTTCAATTTTATTCCTATATTACCTCAGTGTTATTGGGTTAACAATATAATTTTAATGATTTTTCCAGTCTAGCTTTCCCTATTTCAAGTTAAATCACCATCACTGGTGATCAGCTATTTACCACAAGTTAGTGTCTTTAAAAGTTCACCTTTAAATACTTGTACTGTATTTCTATTCATGCTCTTGCCAAGCTAAGACATGCTGAACACGACTGTGGTGGCACTGCATGGCCAGTAGGTAAATGTAAAATCTTCTGAGACACCTCCCTGGTTGCCCTGCTGAGCCTGAGCTCTGCCCCTGAGCCTGTTACTGACTCAATAAAATTCAAGGAGTGTTGGGAAGGGAAAAAAAGTTGAGCACTTTTCCCACTGAACCTGTATAATCTCTTTCTAAAGGAGTCCTATGGACAACCACCAAACTCCTGGTCAGCAATGACCACCAGTAACCCGGGAAGGGTGAGATATCTCACCAGGCAGATGGTGAGATATGCCTTCCTTGCATTTGACCCTTGTAATCTGGGTATGGTCTTAGAATAAACCAAAGGACTTCTTAGCTAATTATGTCTTTCTAGTGATGGATGAGAATCAGACGACTTGTAATAATGCTGCTATTATTGGCTTGATTGGCTGCCTTTGATATTGTCACAGAAGCACACAGGTTATCTCTAATCTGATTTGTCTTGTCCAGAAAACAAATTGACTTCCTCACAGTAGGAAGGCCTTGGAGTGGAGTCACCTACACACCTCAGCAGGCAGCAACAGGGCATGTCCTTCAAATGAGAAATCAAGCTCCAGTAAAGCAGAAAGGATGAGGATGGGGAGAGGCGGGTACAAGCTGAGTAAGTTTTTTTTGGTCCCAAAACTAAGCATAGAGAACTTTTTATATTGACCTTTGAAACCAAATGTCACGTTGAAACTTTTTTTGTTCTTAAATGCAGTGCCAATGAAATGGTCTGACCAGAATTACCTGCATCTCTTTTCCCCTGCCAAAAATACTATGTGACATCACAGCACAGCACACAGATTGTTTCAGGTCAGTCAGTCAGACATTTTCAGGGGAAGGGAAAATTAAAGAAAAAGACAGAGAAAGATAAAGATTTTGACGCAGTTTAAGTTTTCTGAGGTTTCATTCTTCTTGCTTCAGATGTTGCTGCTGATAGTCATGGACATGGCCCTTTTTTTTTTTTTTTCCCACTATAGGTTTCACACCAGCAGTTTGAAGTGGTTGGTCAGTGACAAAGGGCCTAAGCAAAAAACATAAGTGCCAGTGTTTCTTGTGGACTGGTTCATGTCAGCTTTACAGCTACACCTCATCCAAATTGTGCAGTTTGGCTTAGGATAACAGCCTATGCCTTGGTGAAACAAAGATGTAGATGAACACGAGACAGCCACCTTTCAGGTAATGCTAAGGGACTCACAGTGGAAGATAGAAAGAGGTAGCTGCGTTCCTCCAAGAAAAGAGACATAATTGTCGAGCTAATTTCAGCAACAGCCTGCTCAGCAGATCCTGCCATCTGTATTTTGAATGCAGACTTTGCCATTGTTACCTACACTTTCATCACCTCAAGACTGAGGCTGTTAACAACACATCCCAGATGGGACTCCATCTGAGGATCATCAAATGACTGAAGCAGAGTTAGATACCTCACTGCCATGTGCTGATGTCAGTGCACAAGTAACAGCTCTGACTGCACGCAGCTCACAGCTAAAGTTGAAGGTGCTGATCAAGGTCTACACTGCCTTACATGGCAAAAGCCTGTCCTTCAAAAGAAATCATTTTGGCCCATCTACCATGTTCCTATGACTGTGGTGAGCCAAGCCAAGCAATCTGAACGCTGCTTCCACACCCACCACGTGTCTGCCCACACGGACCAGACATTCTTCAGAATGGGTCTCTTGCCCTAAAGAATTTCTAGATGAATTGCTGAAGAAAACAATGTATTAAGGCTCTGAGAAAGGAAGTTTGCATTTTCCAGAATAAAAGATAAGTACTAAGAAGCTTAAACGCTTGCTGGTTTCATTTTAAATCTAAAGTAAATAAGAGTGCCTTAAACTATGTCCACTGCTAACATTCAATTTAGATGCATGTTAACACATTCTTTCGGGGGTTTTATCAACATATAAACTTTCCAGTAACCCAAATCTGATATTTTATGCAGAATTATTTCGAGAAAATCTTATAGTAATGCATCTGGTTCATCTGCTCCTTTCCTGGTAAATACCAAGCCCTTTTTATAAATAGAGATATTTTGGATGGAAGGCTGAGGAGCGACAGTGCAACAGTGCCATCCCCTGTCCGTAAAAGTCATTGTCTCTCTCTTTCGGAACAGCCGAGGACTAAAATGCTCCACCAGTGCCTGCTGTATCCACTTGGAAGGTTACCCGGGAACACCGACACGAGTGCCACGTGCACCGCATCGTAGTAATGCTGCTGGGGAAACCCTCTGTACGGGCTAAGCTCTGCAAGAAATGTCTTTCCGGCTAGTGCCATCGACTTTGTGTCAAAATGAATCACCAGGGATTCCACAAATCATACATTTAAACTCCATTTTCATGTTATACCCAACACGCAGTCTGGGGGAGGGAGAGAATTTTGCATCTTTTAGTAGTAAAAACAAGAAAATTCACACACACCCTTCTAGACATCCCTGAAGAAGACCTATTCCATCTATCCCACTGCTTTGCATGTCCACTTCTGTTTCTACTGCAAGCAAGAAGCAGTTATTATTAAATGTGTACCCAAGCACTGCACCAGCTATAGAACCCCACATACATAGTTTAAAACCTGAATTAGAATGGAATATTGCAACACAAACAACGAGTCCAAGGAAGTTTAGGAGTAAGCATTCAGAGGTATGCCCAAAGGTATTTCTCTACAGCATTTCAGATGCTGTTGCATATCCAGTTAGAATTTCCACTTACAGGACTCCAAGAGGGGCTTCCATGGGCCAAGGGCATGTGCAAGGCACATTTACTCTAAGCCCTCCTTTTTTTTGTCTCTTTTAGATGCTGACATTCTCCGTTTCCACGACATCAGGACAAGAAGAAACTGAAATTAAGTAACAAGCTAACCGTGTCATTAAGTATGCAGTTACCAATTCCCTGCACTTAGCAGTAGAAATTCAAGTTGATCATTCTTTGCTAGAGTAAGGAACAACTTGTGTTCTGTCTACTGGGAAGATTAAAAAAAAAAAATTACAAAAAATTCCCAACAAACAAAAAATCCCCCAAAATACCCACACCACACAACTTGTACATTGCACTATTAGTGCCAATTTCCTAAACATACCTCAGTTAAGTGCAAGTAAAGCCAGAACCACTTGCACAATCTCCTCCAAACTCCTTTTCTTAGAGAATAATACTAAATCAGTCCTACAGACCAAGAGCAGGTCTACCTTCTAAACAGAGGGAAGTGTTCTCTTACATGCTATTGATCCTCTAGTACAGGTTACCACACGATTACTTTAAAGAAAAGTTAAATCATAGCTGTCTGACGTTTACCCTGATTACCCTGCTTCAATCATAGTTCAAAACCACCTTTAAGGCAGCTGCAAGGCTGATTTGTTGTGTTTTTCATATCACCTTTGCTATGGTGACTTCCACTGAACAAGTATGGGGAATTAGAGCCTTTTAAATCACTGAAGTCCAAAGTATTGCCTCTTACAATCGGTCTCTCGGGAAAGTGCTGCTGCAACCTAACTGCAGATTTTGCAGTTCTTATGCAGCAGCCCTGTGATTCCCTTGCTTCATTAGGAATAAATGAATTGTCAATGACCTTCTCCCTCAGCTTTTCTACACACACATTGCCCCTCCTTCTGGGGACCAGTGATGGGGCTGGTCAAACCTGCCAAGCCAGGTCACATGTGGCTTTTTCACTTTCTTTTCAGGGCAACAAAAGAAAAGCCAAAAAGGAAAAGCATAAAATTAAACCTTACTCTTCATTCACTGCTGCCCCTAGAACACTTCCAAGAACCCTCAGCTTTTTTCTTTGTGCTTATGGGTCCTTGTATTAAAATGATCTTCTAGATAATCAGCCAGCAAGCCAGGTTCAGCTTGCTATTAATGTTCCAGTCTCAGTCTGCAGCTGGTACTAGCTCAAAGCTCATAAAGTGATTCCATGTGGGATACGATAAAAATGACAGACACATTGCCTGAAATATTTTATTTCTTATTTTCATAAGTCTGAAATATTTCATTAGAATCCTATCTATATTAGAAGCAGAATCTGATAGCTACCTAATATCTCAGCTTGCACTAAGCAAGTCAGCTTCCACTTTGGTGTGAACAGGTTATTATGATCAAAACTAACTACCAGAGTCCTTCCACAAAAGAGATCATGGGGCACAGGACAAAACACAAAATAAAATCTCACCTCTGAAGTTAATAAATTGCCAGTTAGCACAGAGGAGTTAACTTCACCTTAGACATAACTGGCCATCTGTACATTTTGTGAAGATTGATGTGATCTCTTCCTCCAGCACTACATAAGCAAAAAAACCCTCCAGCACTACATGGCAAGTTGATATGACTGAGAATTAGCTATGACACCTATCCCAAAGAAGCAGGTTCATCAGTTATAATTTAATGAGGAAATACTGCTATAGCAGTCACCAGGTGGTGCTGTTAAAAATGCTCATTTTACTTGAGAAATTACATCTATTCTTTGAAGAGGTACTGTCTTATTAAGCTCCCTCTCTCTTTTAGATGTCATCTTGGAGTAGGATTATGCTAGGAAGAAGTAGTCTTAGTGCCTCTATCAAATTTCCCAAGAGGTGCTTCCTCATGCCATGCCGCTGAGTCCCCCACTCCTACACTGAATTTATAGGAAGCCTTGCTTAACTTACACTAAGAAAATACACAGATTTTGCCTCTAACGTAGAGAAAACTGACTCATGCAGCCCAAGCTCCAGGATAAAACTGAGGAACAAGATGAAGCCTGCCCTGTGTCCTGGATCTAAGAAACAGTGAGCTATTTGCACCAGGTTTAACAGAATTGCCTGGTTAGTTCCAAGACTTCTTTCTTCATGTGGGGTTCCCTTATAGAATATACATATTTGGTGGTTACTAAACAGAAGAGAGACCATTATTTGAGATAGGGGATAGAAATTTTTACCCCCTGCAGATGGTCTTTTTCCCTTCTGACCACAAGCAACTTAAGCATCATCCTTGCTCAAGGCAACGCAAAACTGAGACTGACATGGAACTGCAACTTTTCTTCGTTCAATATTGTGAGTCATGGGGAACCTAAAACAATTATCCCAGAAGCTGCCAAAGGTATAGAAGAACTTTATCACTATCCAATTAAGATACTTTGAAACAACTTCTTCCACAGCACCTTATCTTCTTTCTACTCCCTTCAAGTAGAACCTTAAACAACTGGAGTGGTACAAAAGCGACATTTGGACCCGGGTTCATGGAAACTCTTCTCTGGTATCATCTGTGGTTAAGTGAATATACATGATGCCACTAAAGAAAAAATAATGTATCCCAATGAATTCCACCACCTTAGACAACAGGAGAAATGTTTCAGCAGAGAAGGTAAAATACAGAACCTCTTCCAGCAGATCCCCTGCTACATATTCATTGCTGCTACTTGAAAAGTGAAGAAAAATATTTCCTAAAGCACCATTCATATGAATTTCGCATGGGCAATTCATTTTCACACTCATTTGATTCTGGGTAGGATACAGTTATTTTTGCACTGGATAGAACCAGGTCTGCTTCAAGCCAGTTCTCAAAGAGTGTGATATCCTTCAAAGCTAAAACAATCGTGGTGGCAGAGACCTCCACCTTCAAAAGATGGCAAAATAAAGCCTGCATGAAGGAAGTGTAATATATCCTATGGGATATGGCATGTGCCTCTCTGTGGCCCATCCTTCAAACACTTGTATCGTGCTTGCAGCCACAGATTCTTTTCCAGAAAACAGGAGCTCTTACTTTAAAAGTGCATCACAGAATAAGCCAATTCAGATTCAATTACCAAACATCAACCCCCACAGGACCTTTCCAGGCTTCATAAGAAAGGTCAAGGATTTAACTGCACTAGACATAAAGGTGTAATATTACAAAGGTAAAAAAACCCCAAACATGCAATCCTCCCCAGTTGGCCTCCAAAGCCTTTTGTTAATCCTTAATGTCGCAGTGTTTCAAGTCTGGTATCTGTTGACCCCAACTGGAAATATTTACAGATCCTGAAAGATCATCATGCTTGCAAGAGCCCTCTTTTTGTGTCACTAAAGCTACTATCAGAGTTAACCCCTGTCTCAAGCCTTCAATCAAGACCATTCTGCCTTGGTCAGCAGCACTGTTATTCCCCATCTTATGCCAAGAGGAGGAGTCTGGGGCTGCTTCAGATTACATGGGCATAAAATCCCTCTGGATTAGAGGAAATATTTTAATTTTGCTTTAATTAATTTTTTTTTTATTTAAAATTTTGTTACAACAAGGCAAATGAACCAAGACAGAAAAAAATAATTTATTTCCCAAGGCCTTGTTTAGATTTTCTTGAAAACTCTACACAACTGTCTTGTTAAGCATATTCTTCCCAGCTGCTCACTACTAGTATTTAATTAATGTACTTCACTGTTTGCTGCTTACACTTCTCAGCAAGTCAGAGTTTTGCTTTAAACTTGTGCTTGCTCACCTCTCTGTAGCCCATCTTTCATGCCAACAACAGCTCTGTTCTTTTCAGTTAACCTCATTTAGGCCAAATTCAACCGAGCTACATGCTCAGACATTAAGAAGTCAGCCTGCTAAGCAGATCCAAACAACAGGGGCCATTAAAACCACACCTGGATTAATGACTCCAGCAATAACTGCACCAGAAAAGGGAAGGTCATCTTCATTTTTATGTTACGCCAGAGCAAAATTTCAGCCCACTACTTCAGTGATTTTTGAAAGGACAAGAGGTCTATAGACAACACACACAACACCGGAGCACAAAAATTAGTCTCCAAGTGACCAGTGAGAAGTAACAGTTTCCACATGGAAAAGGGCTTGGGAACACACGCCTCAGATTTACCAGATCTTTTCTGGCAGGTCAATTTTAAGGAAAAAACAAACAAACAAACAAACAAACAGAAGAGGCTGGTGAGAGCCTGCTGCAAGAACAATCATTGTCCAACCTCCTACCTGACAATAAACAACTTCTGATGGTAAAGGAGCTTAAGGGTCCAGTATTGAAGACCCTCAAATCCTCAAGGTAGGGAGGGCAGGGGGTTGGAGAATGGATAAAAAGGTTGTTCTCTTTTTGGATGAAAACATCCAAGCCACAAAGGGAACACAATAACCTCACTCCCGGCTAGGGGCTCTCTCTAACTGGGGAGCTATAATTCTTTTTCAGTGGTTACATTCTGCAAGAAAACAAGAATAGCCTTTTATGGCAAAGTACTGGAGCAGCACATTGTCCTCCTTTTACTGTTTACAATCCCAGTTCACTGCCAAGCCACTTTCTCAGGAGTGCAAACAGCCCAGGCTTCTGACTGCATCGGAATATCTGGGGTAATTAAATACCTCCATATCACCCCGTACTTTCAGAGCTCTCTGAAGTTCACAGAATAAAGTCAGTCACTAAGCTTTACAAGAGATGTGACTGGGAAATGTTGATCAAATGGTAACACTCTCTAGTGCATACCCAGTCCTTAAAATACAAATCACAGATCTATGAATTCCTATGTTCATTGCCACATTAAACAGATGTTTCCGAAGTCCTGATTACTAATGAAAATCCCCACAGATTGGGGGGGCGGGGAGGGGGGGAAGAATCCAAGCACTAGCCAAAAGACAAAGGCAATCATGCCTCTCTATCCTAAGGGAAAACACATCTCACAAGCTCAGTAACCTGGAATGCTGGTTTTAATACTACTCTTGTGGATAACAAAGAGCATAAAACACTTAAATACTCTTTGAAGCCTTCATTTGTAACACTTACCATAAAGTGTAGTACATAGTGTTGTATTGACAGTGTTTTCCTTCCATTTTAAACAAAATGATTCCCCGAGCTTCTCTTAAAAGGTTCTCAATGCAATTACCAATCACTCTCACATGCACATCAGTTCCCAAGCTGTCATTACCTGTGCCAAATTCAAGTATTGATCTCACATTTCGTTCAGCCCACTCTGGCATTTAGCTCCATTTTCAGTCCTTGCCACAACTCCTGCAAACTGAGTGAAAAATAACTCTTTGCTCTGACTTCAGAGCACACAGCCTAAGATCCAATATTTAAACTCCCATGGCAATAAAACCAAAAGCCCTGTTAAGCCTCAGATTCTGGTATTCCTGAGCATAACCGAAGGTGGCAACTACAGCTGTTATTTTTCTCTCAAAGCACACTATGAACAAAGAAAGACTCATTCCATGTTCCCTACACACCTACCTTCTCTGTAGTTCTCCAAAACACATTAGTATGCAGTTTAGGTATTGATCCTACAAGGTTTGTGAAATTCCTGCTACTTCAGGCAACAAAGAGGGGAAGCAACCCAGAAAACACAAAAAGAGTCACTGTTTCCTTCTCACTCCCTTGAAAGCAAACCCTCTAAGTCCCAAAGAAACCAAACCCATCAAGTGTCCCATGAAACCAAAAATCCCATCAAAACAAAAATCTTCTTGCCAAACTGAATATCTGTCCATAAGACACTTCTCAAAGAAGCTCCTAAGAGCAGGCAGGAAGAGAGAAACAAGGACCCCGGAGACAGAACAGATTCAAACAGAATACAGAAGATTATTTTGACCAAGAGTTTTATGAAGCAATTCAGAGTCTCTGCTGTCAGCTTGCTTCCACAAAATATAAGGGGGTCAGAATGACCAACTGGAAAACTGAGAAGAGGCTGCATTGTTAGGCTTCCTGATATTATGAACATTTCCTAAACTTTCCTCAACTTAAAATCCTTGTGCCATAGGAGTCCTCTAAGGCAAACACTCAGCAAGGAACACACTCCTTTAAATTAAAATGTATGGGGGGAAAAAGCAGTTGTCAGCATCAAACATACTATTTGTGATTCTATCATAGAGTGAGCCTCCTGACACCAGTTTTTTTTGATTTAGGAATATAAATCTCAAGGAATAGGAGGGAGTGCCTGTTTCCTAAGCAATTTGAATCAAGATATTAGATATAATGAGTCACAAAACACACCTACTCTTTTCTTTCAGAGAAATTTAACTCCAAATAGCCTATCTTTACAAGATATTAGATATGAGTCACAAAATACACTTACTCTTTTCTTTCAGACAAGCTTAACTCCAAAGACCATATCTGTACAAAAAGCTTCAGTATTCTGTTGTGTGTTGTAACACCAGAGAGAAATGTTGTGACTGAATCTTTACCACAAATTTATAGGTATTAGAAGTTTGACTTCTTCAGCAGAGACACAAAAAAAATTGTCAGGGTATACTCACTGCAGATGTAAAATTTAATCACCACCACCACCAAAGAATAAATAAATAAGAAAAGCAAAGAAACTCCAAATTTAACCCTAGTCAGATGATGGCAACCTGTACCTCACAGGTGGTTTTCTACTCCACAGGAAAAAAAAAAAAAAAAAAAAAAGAATAAAGGAAGTAGAAATATCCCATAGATGATGGCACATATACAGTAGGTTCATTTCCATGAAACCTATTTTATATCTCAATTACAATACCAACACATTGGAAAACACTGTTAAACACTTCTTTTATACCTGGAGCATTTATCCTGCCAGTTAAGAAACTGCCTTTGCTAAGGAGTTTTAGATCTCTGTAGAAGTCGTGATACTCAAGTTACTCAAATTGAGCCCTCTCTTCTACCAGGAAATGCAAAAAGACAACTGAGTTTCCAAGCAACGACTCTGCTACTGGGGCTCACAGATGCAAGAGCAGGAGGGCTGAGAAATTACAAAATTCAACAGATGGTAATAGAAAGTCCATACTTAACCAGTCTATAAGCAACTAAACTGTATTTGCTTCTGCAAAGGTAAAGCAGAGCTGGTGCTTTATTTTATAGATCATCCAATAATTTGTTTGTTTGGGGTTGGTTTGTTTTTATCTTTTGGAGGTGCTTCAGTGCACTGCAGAGGTGCTAGACTGACATGTTCCCGAATCAGTGCCCTTTCTGTTTGAGGGACAGCCGTCACCTGGAGAGAAGTAACACCACCTCCCTGACATGGCCTACCTTACTAAAGGAGCACAGTTACAGAGGATGGGGTATGCCAGCACCCAAACCAAGGGTTTCTAGTGTACTCATGGACTGGCTGCATGGTGTGTCTGAGATGTAACTCTTTATGTGATCTTTTAAACTCTTCTTTTCCACTAGACCTGGGAACAATGACCTGACTCCACAGCTCAGTCCAATCACCTCAGCTGCTCCATCCATCTGCTTCTATGTGGCTACAGAATTTTTCCTGAAGAACCAGCTATTTTCCCCATTCTCCAAGGTTATCTACAGCTTCTGTGTGGAACAGCCCAACTATTGCCATCTTCCTGTGTGGTCAGCGTTCAACCCAGGCACTGTGCACAACTGCTCCTCCTTAGGCAGCTTCTGAGCTTCATACTGAGACTGCTTTGACCAACTCCTGCTTCTCCGCAGTACTTCTTAAACAGAAAGCCTGGTATGAAAATAAAATATCCTTCCTTGCATTTCCAAAGTGTTTCTGGCATGGCTGTTAAGTCTCCATTTTGCATACTCTCAGACATTTGCTTCTAAAATATGTCCCTCTTGAATTTTGGACATGCAGGCAGGAACAAAGTTCAGCTCAAGCCAGTCACAGGTTAGGGAAGCGGATGGAAATTAGGGTAAGACCACAAAGACTGCTCTTACTCTGAATGCTAAAAAAGAGCACAGTTTCCTCTGTCCAACAGATTGAAAAAGGAAACAGGATGCGTAGTCAGAAGAGAGAGGGTTTGCTTTATAACACTCTCCATATACACAGCTTTGAAAAGCTGACAAGCACTGTAAATAAACACAGTCTCCTGGGGAAGGAGGAAGAGAGGTACATTTTCCCCCTCTCTGAAATGATAAAATTCATCTTAACCTTGAATACTCTTAACCTGTTCAGCAAGAGACTGAAATCATCAATAGGTTGTTGATCATGTGGGCCAATACTCAATCTAGTTTTAATAGTCTCTCAGACAGCTGGAGTGAACATTTCTATGCAGAATTTTGCTGTGAGAAGGCAATAATTGTCTATTATCTATCAAGTGATGCTGATTATTTTTTTAACCAAAAGGCAGTTCTCATTTTGAAAAGACACAGTAGAGTTGAGCTTATTCCTATTGATTAACATTAAAGCAACAATTGCTGATATGAATGATCTCCCAAACACAGAGTTTTTGCAGTAAGGTGGATGGAACAAACACTCCCCTTCTACAAACTAGGTACTGCGAAAATAGAAAAACAAAACAAACAAACCAAAAAGAAATCAGGCACAAACACTGCATTCTCATATTTCAAATGAGAGGCACAAGAGAGATAAAGGTATCTCTTAAAAAAATCTTTTTCCCCCTCCTGTTTTACACTCTCTCTACACTTTTGAATAAAACAGAACTGGAAGTTGTCACAGAGTAGAAATGGAATGCAAAGGACCTTAAGTCAGCTCTCCTGGCAGGAGCCACACAGACACATATACAGCCCTTACCTCTGGGGATTGCATCTTCACATCTCAGTTTTGCCTCACATCTGTGCAGACTCTTCCTCAAAAATTGTTACGAGAACACAATGCAGAGACTACGACACTGAACCTACAAAATATTCTCTGTAAATAAGGTGGGACTAGGGTTAATCACTGCTTAGCTTTCTTTCCCACACTCCCACCCTTTCCTATTTTAGAGAGGAAAAATACCTCGACAGGATGAAACAACTGTAAACCCTTTCAAGGTTCAGGTTCTTTCTCTTTTTTGCTGGAATAAAAGAAGCACTGTTAGTTTAAGACCAGACTAAAAGGCGGAGGGAAAGAAGGCGCACACAACATAACTCTGCTCACAGCACAGCAAACTAAACAGAATTTGAATTCTCCGCCTTTGAAACACGAAGTAACTATAAATCCCACTAGGGGAAGGCCATTTGCTGACATAGATTGTAGATAGCAGGTGTTAAATTACTTACTGTCCATTGCCATGAATACAAATGTATTGAGAACTACATTCCAAAAATAATAAACCAATAAAAGAACAGAGTTCAAACTGACTCACTGGGAAATGATGTAAACTAGCCAAGATAACATTGCACAGATTATAGCTGTTCCCAGACAGACTGGCTAGGGGATGTTTGCCCAGCATGTCTTTCACATTACATTAACCTACAGCTAATATGAGACTCAATTTCACAAACACCATATTTACATAAGCAAGTAAAAAAAAAAAAAAAAAGGGAAAGAAACACAAACACACAGAGGATTCCCTGCAAATAAACAGGTGATAACTGATAATTATTTGTAGTGTGCAATTACAGAGGAAATGGAAAACCAAATCTGTTCCTATGCACACACACAAGAATTCAGAAGAGCCAATTTTCTTCTACAGTTAGGGAGAATAGGCAGTATATCAAACACATCCACAATGTACCTTGTCACCATATGAGAACTATGTTCTCCCTAAATGGTTAACATTGAGATAATCCACCTTTCAGGTTCTTACTCATTCCAGTAACATAGTCCACAGCACCACCCTAATCAAAACAACATATTCGATGCATAAACCACTGCTTGTGGATAAACGTGCTGCAGCTGGGTGGATATGAATTGTGATGCACAGGTATAACCCTCACAGAGCAAGCTACATGTGAAGAGTGACAATAAGAGAACATCTGTCACGGCTGGCTTTTTTTTATTTTATTTGTGAAAGGAGTAGGGGGAGAAGGCAGTTAGAGAAAGTATTTGATTTTTATAAACACGTGCATGTTACTCCTGCAATGCCCTCAGTAGGGGATCACGAACAAGAACGTCTTTCCTACGAAGGAGGCAGTGTTTCCCTGGTTACATTGCACAGTGCCTCTCATTACTGTTTCAGCACATCTTAACTTTTTGCCCCCACAGAAATAAAAAAATTTTATGAAACTACTCACACATTTCTGCAATATCATTTTTAAGATCCTGTATCCAGTAAATATTTGTTTTTGTGAGTGCCACTGGCTGAGTGGCATTCAATAAACAATGAATACTGCAGCATAGTTCTCTCATCAATCAAGCCAAATAAAAGGCCAATCCAGCAATTTAATCTCCTGTTGCTGCAAGCTGTCTAAACACAGTGTTTTTTAACAAGACAGTTTTGTTCTAAGAGTACACACTCCATCCAAGTCTTGTCATTAATTTGAAAAATTACATGCATGATTCCCAGCCCCTGGGAAACACAAAGCTATCTTACAACTATTCTTTAGAACCGAACCTCTTTGAAACAGAATTGAAATGATCACTAAAATAATAGCTGTCAAAGCAGAAAAATAAAATTTAAAATCCATCAAATGGTTTCTTAAATGGTTCCTGATTTCTTGAAGGTTTTCTTTGGCGTTTGGTTTTGTTTTGAGAGATGTCCAGATTATAATTTCAAATTTAAACAGAGGTCAAACAACTCAAAACTAATTCCTTAGTCACACCTATTACAAAGGCTTGATGTTTCAGAAACAAAACAAAAAAACATGCTTTCCCCCAACCCCCTTGCTTTTCTAAATCAGAAAAGAACTCTGATTCTCGGAGCCACATATAGATTATTTTCCTGCTCAGAGGCTCAATAGTCTGCTCAATGTCTTTCAGCGGCCAGAAAATTTGCTGTTGACACTGGACTTCTCTAATCAAACCCAGCGTGGCAAACTGTTGGACAGGTACGCCAAGTCTGCCCTGCAGGACAAAGATGCTCCCAGGCCTAGAGCAAGAAAGCCTAGAGCAGACTGGAAAGGCCCTTATAGAAACCAGGGGCACTCTTGTTCTAAAGGAAGCAAAGAGGGTAAAGACCCAGCCCAACTCATTCTAAAATGGAGTCTCAGGTTATTGCAAGGACTATATTACACAGCTGCTGAACTCAGCAGCCTTTTCAGTCCAAAAAGATGTTTCCCTCCTCAGATTATATCAGAAATTCACCAGGTTTTCAGATGAAGAACTTTTATAAACTGACAAGATTTTTCAACTCCTCTCAAGCTCAAGGTGATGTTTGCTGCAGTGTCATCATCCCCTTGGAAAAGAGGGCTAGTAATTACCAAAAGACCACCAGACAGCTGGTCAGTACTGATGATTTCTGCTGGATTCAAACTGATGATCTACTGTGGAAGTAAAAATCTCTCTACTATTTTATTAATCCTTCAAGCACCCCAGTGTGCCTATTCCCTTATCTTCTGCCCCTTGTAGTAAAGAGAAGTTAAGAAAGGACAACCAAACCTTTGGTCCAGGAAACTTCCCTCTGAAGTTATACATCATTCATGCATTATGGAGAAACCCCTTTCATTTTGACTTGTAAAAGTTGAAGTCTCTCCTGACCTGAAAAGGGGAGTGGGAGACCTTTTGAATGTTTCATTGTGGAAACCCATTTTAACAAGTTAACTTTTTAATCCCCTTCCCTTTTTGAACAAATTTTAAAACGTCAGGTATCTCACGCTAAATGTATCACCATGCAGAACATTTCTACTCAAGAAATCCGGAGTGTCTTTCAGAATTATTCAAAATAAACAATCCATTAGTGACCCAGATCTAGCTGAAGATGTCCCTGCTCACTGCAGGCCTAGATGAGCTTTAAAGGTCCCTACCAATCCAAACTAAAGTTCTGCCCAAGTATATCTGATTTATAAGCAGAGAGGGGGATTTTTCTTAGCTGTGGCCCTACCAATTCAACCCAAAGTCTCAAAAATTCAGCTATATTCCTTCATTATTATTGGTTATCTGTAGGTGTGACTCCCTGCAGTCCATTGCATTGTCCAAGCAATGCTTTGGCAATGGGACCACTGATAATGGATCCCTAGACTGTGCAGAGAGCCAAGAACAATCTTCTTTGCTCTCCAGCAGCTATTTGTTCCTGCTGTCTGTACTGCAGACCTGAAACATCCATGTTTATCATTTATCACAAAAGCAGACCTGCCAGACATGAACCTTTTTACTTTCCTCAGGATCCTTGTGTCTAAATGTTCTAAACTAGACCTCTTATTCCTGAGGTAAAGAAATATTTATTACCAAAGAAATTTCAATTTGGCTTATAATCCTGGTCTCTTTTCCCTACCATACTCAGCTAACATTTCAACTGGGCTCACGATGTGACAGTGTAACTTGCAAATTATTTTAATCTGGTCAGGCACCTGAAATAGTCATTATTTTATGTATTTGTTGGAATAGCCCTGCACACAGGGAGGAGATAAATGTGATTTGTCTGTATAACTGGAGAGAATCTAACCTTTGACTGACTTAAAGCAGCATTTTCGAGGTGTGTTTCCCCCTCCCATCCAATTCAAAATAGAGGTTGATATCATAAGCCTCTATGAATCTTATTTCATAGTGCATGCAAAAAACTAGGTTAAGGCATTATTAAACTTGTACAGATAGACACACAAATACACCATGAAAGAGGGAGCTGAACATGAGAAAGGTCTATTCTTTTTCATTGTCTGTTCTGATGATACGCTCTGTGCGTAAAAGCATAATTCTTTTAAACAAACAAAAATGTATTTAATATAACATAATTATGAACCTGAAGACTATAATAAAAAAACATTCAAAGGGGCAGAAGTGGACAATGCAATCGCTCTTTAGCACCTTGTAATCCATGCAGGACAAAGCTCATTTCATATTGATGTAACAGAGTGCTTTTTTAATATAAGAGACATAAAGAACAGAAAGATAGAGAAAACTGAAGACACAATATTCCAGGTACAAGTTGTCCAGCTATTATCTCAAAAATGTATTTATCAATGTAAACAAGACATTTAATAATTTAACTGAAGTAGCACAAAGTTCCTATCTGTACTGGGTCCTATTGCAAGATGAGAAACCATTACAGATTTTCCCCAGAACAGTTAAACAAATTTTCCTTTGAACTTGTAACCCTGAACAACAATCCCAATTGTCCCATCCTTCCAGACACAGTACAATTAACAAAAGCTCGTAATTGAAACCCACCTGAAAGTACAACATTCCTCAAAGTAAAATCCAGGGCCCTCTGTGCCAGAGGATGGCGTAGGTTTAAGGCAAACACCCAATAACTTCAAGTTTAGCAATCTATTTCCTTTCTCAAGGGAACAGGTCAGAAATCCTCTTCCCCCTCTAACAGGGCAACAAACCCAAAGTGCATTACCCGGTAAGTCCTGCAGCAGGACTTCATTGCAGTTCTTCACACAAATAGCTGCCTCCATTTGTCAAACAATGAGATTTAAAGCACATGTTAATTAATAGCAGCAGAAGCCACTCACAGTAAATACAATACCGAGGAATTTCAAAGGAAGACTGAAGTCTTCAGGTGTATCTCATGATAGGCTGAGTCACAGCAATTCTGCTCCAAGGGATCCCATCTGGAGCTCATTCTGGCATCAGATATCCCATGCAACAGCAAAGCAAGTCTGGGATACAGCCTGTGCTAATGACACAACTGCCCTTGACAGAAAAGTGATATATTATTAAAAGGGAAGAAACCACTTTAATGCTCTAATTGCCCTTAACTTCTTTCATACAAACAGCAGGTTAGGAAAGAAAGTGTTCAGATCCCTTCAGGGACACACCATAGAAGTGCAACAAGTAGAATTGGGATGCTGCATGAGGATGCCAGTTTGTTATCTTAGCTATCAACACCCTACCAAGAACTCATGTTCCTGAAGTGATAAATGTAAACGTGATTACTATTCTCTCCTTTCCCTCATGAGAAGCATCTCTGCCTTTTCTCAGTTTCACAGAGAAGCTTTAAACCCTGGACATGCATCAGATGTCAAATCATTTATCCACCCGACCCATCCTTGGCCAAGAAATAAACGGTCTTCACGATAAAAGATTCATAATGTCAAATCTAGAAGACACAGTGCAGTTCTGAAGTCCTCTTTGATGGAATTACCCACTGCAGGTCCCCCAGGAAGTGACAGCCCTACTAGGAGACAGCTGTGATCTCCATTCTCCGTCACTGGGCAGGATATTAACCCTGTACCAGTAAGTAACTGAGGGGACGTTGCCAGCTAACTAGTTTTTGAACTCCCAGTGCACTAGGAAGGGATGATTTACTTCTTTGTGTTGGTTTGCATTCACATCTACTCTTCTCTTTTTTCCTCCTCCCATAGTTAAAGACTAAGTAACCACAGATTCAACAAAACACAAAAATTAACTTTCAGATTAACTGTGGATTGACTGGAATTTACAAGTTCCCAAATGACTCAACAGTGACTGCACAGGAGGTGGGCAAGAAAAGAAACATTTTCCTGGTTTTAGGGTGTTGATCTTCAGGAAAAATAGAAATTAGAGGTCTCACCTTTGTTCACTACCAGAACCTGAAGTACAGTGTTTCCTTTGCTTATTTTGAGCCCAGATCTGCCCTGTCCTAAAACTCTGTGTTGCCATGGGCTGATATATGCTCTAAGTTTCTCATGTATAAGCTGATCTGCCCCATAAAAGTATTCAAATATTCAGGAAGCTAAAGAATGGGAACGACTCAGTCATCCCAATCCCAAATGGCCAAAACACCACTCACCTGCAGAGACAAGGGAATACCCCAGTTCCTCATCTTTGCTTTGACTCACGCCACAGATTTAAACACCTCGAATGAATTGGCTCAAGTTCAGGCATGGCTGCCAGCTCAGCTGCACAGGCAGGAGAAGCAGACTCCTCAATATTAAACTCCATTGCAGGTCACTTGTGGCATCACTCAGAGCTACAAATGGCACTGAAACATCGGCAGGAAGAAGATTAAGCAGCACCTGAGCACAGGTTTTTGTAGTAAAGGGAAACGAGGAGTCCTTATTAGGTAAATGTGAAACCAGAAACAGCTGCACAGCAGTGACTTTGCACCTGAGATAATTAGCGGTGTGGAGAGCACAAGCATAAGTGCCTGGACAGGCACCTTGTACTGGCAAAGAGAAGAAAATACCTAATATCACAGGTAGCACTGTTAGTGTGCCTCACTCTGATCATCAACATTATATATTCTCTAGGGCCAGAGAAACTATGAACAAAAATCAAGGAGCAAAGGATAGGCCAACCTCATTGGAAAGAGAAGTAGCTCGCACTCAAATGTTCAAGTCTTAGAGCTTCTGACCTGCTAAGCAAAGGAAACAGCTGGAAGAATTAAACACAAGCCCTTCATACAGTATAATATGGAATTCTTCCTGTACTTGTCCAATGCACTGAATTTATGCCCATTAAGTAAAAATATCCAAGCTAATATAAGGTAAAAATTAAAAATATTGTCAGTTCTTGTTTGAGCAGTATGGAAACGTAAATAATTGTGACAATTTGTTTGGGAGATTATTTGCTCAAAGTTATATATAAGTCAGAACTATTAAGTGGTTTCATTATCAGTACAGAGACTTTTCTTTCCCCCTTTGTTGCAATCTCTCATCTTGAGTTGTCACTACCCAGCACTCATCTCCCTATCACAGTCTGCAGCAGCCAAGTGATAAGGCTTCGTGTTTACCTTTAAGAACACCAATTGTTCATGCTGTCAGTGCTCAGCTTTTATCACTGGCTCAGTGGCAGTGAAATTGAGTTCTGGGAGGAGGGAGCCTGCATTATGGGAGAACACTTAGATGCAAGGACAGCAGTATTTTTGTGATTGAGAAGTCAGCTGTGAAGCCAGCATTTACTATCCCTTCGAGTCAGCTGTGACCATAGAACAGAACCCGATGGCATGATGATAGCCAATCTCATTGCAGATTTCCTGTGCACAGAGAGCTGTGAATATGTTCAGTGATTCTCAGATCTGGCTGCATCCCACACATGGTCTGCAGAGTAGAAATAGTAAAACATGTATTATTTTTCAAGCCACATTGCTCTCTGCAGGAGAGCAAGCAGTCCAAGACTTTTCCTAGGCTCTCTATAGGTAGGTTTGTTTGTTTAAGTATATTTGGAACCAGGAATTTTTATCTGTAGCTTATCTGAAGGTTTTGTATAGTTAATTTAGAGGGTGATCTCACCATCAGAGGAGTAAATGCATTCAGATAGACAAAAGTGTGACTATAAAGCAATGTTGAGACACTAAAACAACTGTGGTCACAGAGAAAAAAGGTAGAACAAATAAATTAAAAAGGCCATAACTCCAGGGAAGAAAAAGGCACAGAAACAAACAGGACCATGATTCTCAAATATATGATTTAATTACACCTTTTGCAGATAACCTGCATAAACCAAGGCGGGGGGGGGGGGGGAAGTGTATATGAGACCATTCTATTTCACTTTCTACTTATTAAGGAACAGAATACAGCTATGGTACAACTTTTCTTGCCTCTAATACACAAGATATCGTATCTGTTCTAGAACGATAGCAAGTCTTATCTAACTGCAAGATTATGTGATTGCTGCTACTACAGTTCAACATGGAACACCAGCCCGTGTCAGTGGAATGGTAGGAATGAAAACAATAGAACTGAAGAGTTTGTACTCCAGCTGGGGTCACTAAATCAATAGCATGTGAACATGGCATTCTGTGAGACACCCATCAGTAGTCTGATCCTGACTGTTGTATCAGGTGGTAAAGCTGGATATCACTCTGAGTTCCTAATGGGCTAAATTTTGCTAGTTTAAAACTTAAAAAAAGGAAATATTAGGACAGGGTATTATTTAGAGTGTCTCTAAAAGAGTACACAAAAAGCCAACTGAAAGGGTGGATTCATCATAAGATTTGCAGGAACTAGCATGAGGCCAGTGGAGTGACACACATAAGGTCAATGACTCATAAGTTTCAGAAGTCCACCTTCCCTGCAAGCTTAACTATTCCTGTTCCCAGAGAGTGATGGAAATGAAGGAAGAAGGCTGCAGTGGATGCTGTTCCTATCTGCTGAGGCGTTTATCACACTTCTCACCTTACAGCTGAATTTATTCTACCCTCATTTCACAGAAGGAAAACTGAGATGCAGAGCAGAGTAAATCAGTCCCCCAAGGGGACAGAGGTGCTTGGTGGCTGAGTCAGGATCCAGATTAATTTGATTTCCTTAACTTACAAACAAAAGCTTCTAGCTGCTATGATTAGGTCTGTGTACCCATGCTCCTTCTAGGGAGCCAACTCAAGAACTCTGTGGGGAGCAGACAAGGTGCACATGCAGTAAATCAGTTTAAGCAATACGAGTATATCAATACCAGTGACAAGATGGGAACAGGTGGGATAAAACCTGCATCACTGAGCCCTCATTTAAAGAGCAGTTGGATAAGAATGCAAGCAAATCTTCCTTGTTAGCATTTCCGTGTATTGTTCCCTAATAACTGGAAATTAATACCGTTCAAGATGGAGTCAGTAGGTTGTAACTAGTTAGAGAACTAGGATCACACTAATTCTTAAAGTCAGTGATGCAGGATGTTTGTTAATTAGACAGAGAAGATACTGAGCTAAATCAGGCCTCAGAGTAGTACTTCCACTGCTCTTCTTGAAATGAATATGGAGGGGGAGGGAAGGAGACTGTCTTGCCTGGAAAACATGTTCTATTCAAACAAACAGCCACGTGTGCAAGGACAGCACAAGCCTTCCTGCTGACGTGACTGACTCAGCAGAGCCTCTGCGAAAAGCTTTGATGGCGTCCTACATCCCAAAACCCAAGCTCTCGGTTGATTTGCTTGTAATTAAAGCTCCCACATCGGCTATCATTTGGCCTTCCCTCTTTTCTGTGTGACATCAAGGTAAGCAATTAAGTAGCTATTACAGCTGTTCCCACAGACATCTAAAGCACTGATCTCAGGAAAGAGATTTTGCTAAAGTTATTGGACTAGAGTTGTCATCTCTTACTGTGTTGTAAAAAAACTACATGTCTCTTACAGGCAATGTATAATAAAAAGCTTGGTAAAATCCTACAATATACACTACTAAAACAAATCTTTCTTTGTCTACCAGTTGGTAATCCGCTTGTCAAATTAACAGAATCCAAAAGAGCACCTGACATGCTATGTAAAGCTTTTGAGGTATTCTTAGTTTAGAAGCAATTTTGTCTCTTTGTTGAGATAAGGAGGTGTGTTTTTTGATTGTATTATTATGGTAGCTAATATAAAACCTGTATAATTACTTGGCATTTCTTCTGTTCCTGCTGCTTATTCTCCCCACCTGAAACCACATTCTTATGCCATAATCACCTCAGTGGTTCTGAAGCACCAGGAGCCCTTGAAATCTCAAATACTGAATCCCATTCACATGCAAAAGTATTTGACAATTAAAAAAAAAATGAAGTGAGGGAAGGAGAAAAAAAATAACAGTGTCTGTAGAATTGCAGCTCAACAATATGCTTTTTAAAATTTACCAGCAGGAGTCAGTGACTCTGTCAGGAAGTTCATCAGTGTTAGGAAGTAGGATTACCCCCAGGCAGAAAAGCCTCTTGATAAGCTACCCACTGCTATTAGTAATACACTTGGGAAAATGGTGGTTCCTTTTAGACTGAAAGAAGATGTGCTCTCTTGCTCAGATTTTTTTGTTTTGTTTATTTTGCCTATGCTTTTGTGGAAATGGTCACATCAGACATTCTCTTTGCCTTGCCACCCATCTCAAACCAGAGAGAATTTGAATGGGATTGCATTACAGATACTGTGGAAGAAGTCTTAGATGAAGGTACATCAAACAAGCCATAATTAACACTCAGACTGGATAAATTCATAAACATGGGTTTAACTAAGGGGCATACTGAAAGTTTACCAATGTAAACAACATTTTCCTCAAATAGAACAGAATAATCTCCTCCTTCTTCCATTTAACAATAGCAAGAAGAACCTGTATGAACACAGGTTTCGTTTGCTATTGTTGCAGCAGCTGCAATAGCAGTGTATGAACTGTTCTAATAGCTGGAGAGTGTATCTGTACTGGTAAGTACCTTTTACTTTCGTGAGGATAAATTACATACTTTTTTTTTTTTTTTTAACAGAAGTGAAAGAATAAAGTGTATCATCACAATTTCCATCAGAGGAAAAGTTGTCAACTGCACTAGGAAAATGGATTAACTGACAGGAAAGCTACAAATATCTCCTGAACTGCACATAATGCCATGAAAGTACATGAGGAATATTGTGCTCTGAGAAAGACAGGGAAGAAAAAACTCCACCAAAGCCATTACAGCTATTGCAATAATTCACTAGTATTCGGTGTTTGCTGCTCAGTTCCCTCAGAATTCCTCTGGCAGAGTGTGAGTAATTTGACTCTCACAAAACCTAAGTAATCAAACTTGTTAAACTGACGAGGGTTTGAGCTGGAAATAAAAAACCCCAGTGGTTTGGCATGAAGCTCCACCTGATGAAGGAATGATAAGGTGGCTTTTGGTTGCCCACAGTGGACCTGATCACTGCCTTTTACAGTAGTTTACTAAGTTTTAGCATACGGTCCATCCCAAGTGCCATCAAAGACTCCCTTCCATGGCTCCTCCTCCTCCATTCATTAAAATCCAGCGCTGAGGAATAAAGGGGATGCAGGGACTGGTATTGAACTGCAGAAATGGGTGAAGTTCAGTGGTTCTTGAGACACAGAGAAAACCACTGAGCCACAGTGTCCTTACCAGCAGCAAATGCTGTGGTTGGAGTCACTGATGTTCTCACGAGGCTGCAGCAGGGTGGGCAGGCACCTGCAGCTGCATCATGGAAGAGGAGGCACAAACACGTGAGAGATCACCCTGCATCTGCATTTTGAAAGTAACTCGTAGGTGGTGCTGTGAGCCAGAGAATAGCACTGGAAAAATAAAGTTTACCTTGGGCAAGGAGATGTAACCATGTGACTTCCAAGGACAGGCTTTCAGAAGCAAAGATGCCTCTTCTCTAACGTGCATCTTCCACTGCCCAAATTCTAAATGCCTGCAGACACCTACACTTTTGGGTTCTAAACTTTAAGTGTAACTCAAGCACAAAGATAATTATATAGACTTTCTTCAAGGCGAAGGATGATAAGTCACTCAGTAAAGCATTTCATTGTTGCAGAATACTACACACACTCCAACAAAAACAAAACAAACTATGGAGATGAAAATTCTGAAAGAAATTTCTGAAAGAAACATGGAGCTTGGGAAAAGGAAGCTTAATGAGCTACCTCACTGCAGGTAGTCCCTTTATATATGATTAATTTGATGTTTCCTCTCACATTTACTTTAGGAAAGGGAAAAATGACTGTAACTAATTTTCTAAAAGGTGAACATCAACACTTCAAAGTGCTGCTATTTCTACTATCGTGTGTATATATACAGGTGAATAATTAACAGCAATCTTTATAACAAGATCAATATTTAAAAAATTAATTAGCAATTAAGTGTCTTGATTTTTGAATAACAGAGTTAACTTCCTCACAAGAAACTGTTTTCTGAGGATTTTGGTCTTTCTTCCCTGGATTATGGATCCTGGCAGCAAGATGAACTGAAACCCAGAATGAATTACAACTTCCAGAAACCTCAACCAAAAGGAAATCCAATAGTCCCATTTGAAGACTTCTCTTCTATATTGTCCTATGCTACACTGAGCTTGTAAATCACAGGTAGTAAACAAAATTACTGTTTGTTGCTGCATTTCATTTGCCTTTGCAAAGACATCATCTCCCACAACAGAAAAAATTGCAGCAGCCCCAAGGATCTGGCAGGCAAGTGAAGGATGAATTACTTTTATTGTGATGAACTGAATCCCTTGTGACAAAAAAAAACATCAGCACAGTTAAAAATGAGGGCTGTAGCACAAGCTCACCGTGCTGATGCTAGTTAGATATTTATGCAGTTGTGCTATCTCCAGGTTTCAGAGCTTAGGCTCTCTATGTGCACTGTAATACACAAACACAGCAGCTTATACCCAGCATTTGATGTCTCTGGTGTAGATGAGAGTCAGAGCAGCTGCAAAAGCCTGGAGGAGGAAAGAAATCTGTACCACAGACATCTGTATGACATGGCTGTGTTTCCAGCTCTGCTGTTAGGAGCTAAGATGTACACCAAAACGTACATCCCACAGAGGAGAAAGGAGGACAGAGAACTCAGCAAAAGTCTCTACTGAAATAGGATACATAATAAAATCAAAGCTACCCGATTCTCTAAGTTTCTCCCCTGCCTTCAGTCTGGTTTGCTAGAACTTTTCTTTTGGTCTTTTATTTAGATATTTGATGAAGATTCCAATAGCACCAGAATTTTTTAATCTTTCTCACACACGTTCTTCAGACTTCCTCTGTCATCCAACAGAACTTTCCCCCTTAGGCTGAAGTTTATTAGAATAGAATCTGAAATTCAACATCTGCTGGGAGAATTTACGCATGTCTCAAAAAACATATCTCAGTTATCAAATACTGACCTGTCTGAAAAAACTTAATTCCTGTAGATAACCTGAACATTTATAGTTCCTTTCAAGTGGTCTTCCTTAGCAGTAAGGAGAGTTCACTTTTACCAGTGTATAGCATTGGTGCAAAACCATCCATTCAGCACACATCTAAAGAGAAGAAGCATTATTGCTCCAGAGCTCCAGGGATGATGTTATTAGAGGTCTGATTCCCATAGTAAGTACACTGCAACCTTAATAAACCATGTATTTGCATCAAGGGATTATGTCCATGAGTGCAGGGGAGTGGACTCATTTAATAGTCTTTCTCTATCCCTGAATGCTCTGATCCCTACAGCAATTCTGCACTGCAAAAAAAAACATAGCTCAAGAATGACAAATTGATGCTTTTCTTCCTTCTAAAACAAGTCACTTCTGATTTTATGGCTACACCAGATGCACTTTCCTCACTTAGATTTAAGGAGGACAAGCTGGTTATATTTCTCCCTGTTTTTACCAGAAGCTCTGTATTTTGTGCTGGATGCCTCAGGACAGGGCTGATGTAATTCTACAAACTATGGTTGATCTGCTTTGCTTTTGCTGAGCAATAGCTCACAAAAAAAAAAAAATAATCTTTATGATTCTGAGTGCAGCAATTGGGCAGGATTAGAAAGTCAAAGGTCTGACGTACACAGGCATGTACCTTTGTCTTTAATTCTGGGTGCCTCCGTTATCAGATAATCTTCCCTTTGAATTTCAGATAAACAACAACTTGCCCCTTTTTGCTTGCCATAACTAATGCAGTTTTACCCCCTCTGCATGAATGAAAATACATTCAGGACAACTATGGGGAAAATAAAGCATTCCCTTATGTTGGCTTAGGGTACCTGATCTGAAGAGCCTCTCAGGACTAACAGCTGGTACTAGTTAAGAACTTCCTGGCAGTCTCAGACGAGCTGCCAGTGGCAGAGGGAACTGAAGACTCACTGCTTTCATGTCTCCAGAAAAGTTCTCCCTTTCTACAGCAATGTAAGGGCTTACTGGTATATGCAGGCAGGGTAGTTTGTGCTGATAATGCCTCTGCTGTCTCTATCACATGGGTAAACAGCTCATTTCAAGATACAGCATCACCAAAGTAATTGTCCAGAACACAGTTTAAGCCTTTTCCTCTTATAAATTCAAAGTTCTCCATCTCCTCAGTGAAAAGTATTCTAGATTTGTCCTGCAAAGGAGTCAGGCAGCCACACACAGAGTTTTGCTCCAGAACAACATCTGTCCCCAGGAATGGACAAATCCCTCAGTGATGCAATTTCCCTTGGTCTCCTTGCTTTTGATAAGTGTCTCAGTGGAGGAAAGTGAGACTTCACAGACTTATACTTCTGCAGGTCCTACACAAATCTTTCTCTTGCATAGTGAATACTCAGTTATAATGGAAATTGTGGAGCACATACAGAGATACTTCTGTGATACACAAGTGGCTCAGGCTTTAATCACTGACCAGTTCAGATTTTTCCCAAACTACCGATTCCATCTATTCTGACTTAGCATAGAAACTACTGTATTCTTTCTTCAAGTCACAGAGGAAGCTCATAGACCTTCAAGACAGATTCTATCTTTTTCCAACTGGCTATTTCTGTTCCTGCTGTCTCCTTGCTTTCTAAAAGTTCACAGCCAATCTCTCAAACCCTATTCCTTCCCTCCGTTCACTCACTCACTCCTTCCCTCCCTCCCTCCCTCCCTCACTCACAGTGAAATTAGCCCTTTGAGCTACGGAGACTGAAACATCCTTCTGCAGTCCTTGGCCATCTTTCTCACTCAGAACATTCTTTTCTCAGCTTTAGCCCTAAGGTAGGTGACGTGATGCATTTACATCTCTCCTTTTTTTCCTCCGTGTTTATTTTTGCCTGCAATTCCTACAGACCTTCTACAAACTCCAGGCCCCAGAAGATCTCAGTTCCAGGTTGATGTAACTGCAGCTTGTCTAAGGAACTGCACTGCTTTGTTATAACTTAGTGATTTCAAAGCTTAAAAGTGCCTTCCCCTATTCCTTCCACATTTTTTTTTCTCAAATATTTCCTTTCTTCCAATTATTACTGGACTCTGACAGCAGTTGTCCTATTTTATTTCATGTTTTACAGCCAGGTATCCTCTCTTTAAATTCAAAAGAGGTGGGGAATAGCCTTCTCAGCAGGAAATGCCTGGGAAGGTACTGTCACCTCTTCTATTCTTCAGTCTGGGAGGGCTGCATTGTCATAGCTCCCCACCCAGTACACCACTAGATTTGTCAATCTTGGAAACAACTCTATTGATTTTATTAATTCTGAAGGTAAGGTACTCTTAATTTATAAAAAATATTCTTTTTTTTTTAGCTTTGGTTGTTAAGGTGAGTGGTCTGTTCCCTACGCTTTATCTTCTACTACATTATTGAGTGGAAGGATGGAACAACCTGTCTTCTGTTTCACAGTATTTCTTCACCTGGCTCTGTAGATATTTAGGATTCAGGGACTGCTGCAGGGGGCTGGTTAATTTAAGTTGGGGGGTGTTTATTTGTTTTTCTGTTAAATAATCTAAATAATTAGGAAAGTATCAGAGCACTAGAGAAAAAAATCCCTCATACTAGCATAAGGTGACAGAAATAACTCAAGCACTAGTCGGGAGGAGGGAAGAGCAGAAAACATCCCTCAGACTTTGCTAGTACTTAGCTGTCATAATAATATTTTTTTTTATCTCCTATATCATACCCCATACAAAAAATAATAATACCCTGGGGATCTTAGTATAATTTTGATTGGACTTGCTTCCAACAAAACTGTTATCTGGTGAACTACCACAACAGTTACAAGGGCAACGTTTGTGCAGAAGGAAAAAAATAAGTGCAAACATTTCATTTCTATGCAGAGGTTCATCCTGTTTTCTCATCTTTTTAACTGTGGGGGGGTTTTTTCTTCTCTTAAATTTTTATCCATTAGAAATCTTGGCCTTCATTTAAATGAAACCCCTCGCATTTGAGCCACCTGGACTGCAGAGAGAACTACCAGCACTGTGGTAACAATATATAAGAGGTGAATCAGCATTTCAACTCAGAATGATGATCATCCCAGTTCTTCAGCGCTGAGAACAGGAACAGAAACATAATCTCTACAGAAAGTACTTTTGAGAACTGTAGCTGGTGCATCCTCACCTGTCATCTGACTGAGCTTCTGCTGGGCTTTAGGGATCCATCCCACACACTTGGATTTAAGGTACAGATCTATCAGACTACAACTGATCCAAGTTAGACTGTGCTTGACAGATTGCAGGCAAACACCTATGCAAACATCATCTTCCCAAGTAAGCAATTTATATGGATGGGCTGGATAAACCACGGTGTTATACAGTCATTAAATGAAAGGTAGCAGTGAAGACAACATCTGCTGCAGGATAATGCAGAGTTACACACTCCAGCCAGCTCCAAATCTATTCCTCTAAAACATCAGGAGTAAAATTTTAACCTCTGAAGTCACAGCAGTTGCACTTTGGCTCAATCCAGCATTTAGCCATTGGTTAGGGTAAATATTCTTCAAACAAATCCAAACATCAAAATAAATATTAAAAAACAAAACAAAACAAAAAAAAAAAAAAAAAAAAAAAAAAAAAAAAAAAAAAAAAAAAAAAAAAAAAAAAAAAAAAAAAAAAAAAAAAAAAAAAAAAAAAAACACCCAAACAACAACAAAAAACTTTGGAGGTGTGTTGTTTTCTTATATCATCTACAGTTTTTCTGGTTGCTTTACCTGCTGTCATGTGAAGCCTATATATTTCCTA